>NC_052486.1:276636-471754 GCF_009730915.1 Dioscorea cayenensis subsp. rotundata | reverse complement strand
ACAGGATCTGCACATATGTAGCCGTTGAAATCATATGCACACAACCATTATTTACATTTTCAGGAATGTGTCCTCACTAATGATTCGAATACTCATTACTTAAAAAAGAGCTTTAACGGAAATATTATTACCAATAGACCACTGTATCGTTAGTTCTAATTAAGTGCACAACAGAGAATTAATTTTAACTATTATTCCAAAGTATGTGTTTAGCAAGAGAGAGGTGGGTGAATGGATCTCAATGATTTTAACACACAAACCCTTACCTAGCTTCAACATTACATGATACCATTAGAAATAATTTCTAAAAATATACTAAAATTTGTATGAATTCAAAGTGTTGAAAACTCTTCCAAAAAAACTCATTATTTATTTCCTGTTTTTATGAAATATATATTTTTATTTTTAAAAGACATGTGTCAAAATTATTTAAAAAATAAAAGCTAAAAATGCATTTATGATAAAACTCATTATTTATCTGTTCTTGTGTTGTTTTTTTGTCGGATATCTCTGTGATCATTCTTCTAATTGCGAATATTTTTTTTGCTATTTGTTTGTTTGATTTTATTTGTTCTGTTTTTAACTTTTTGTTATTGTCAGTTTATACTTTTAGATGATCCACCTCTTTAATATTTCGAGATTTATCCTATTTTTTTTTAAACAATATAACAAGATATGTTTTATTTATCCGTGACACCGACAAAATTAATATTTACATGAATATATACATATAAGTTACCAAGAGATCTTTAACTATACTTTTATATAGTTATATATTTTTTTATAAATATATAAAAAATCTATTAAAAAATAAAATCTCAAAAAATACAAGCATAATATCAACGTGTTTTGGTTGTTACGTATATTTTTTTCAAATCCAAGTAATATATAATTTAAATATACAGCATTAATTATATAATTGAAATAATTTTTTTATTATTTTTCTACTCATATCACCAATAAATCTTTGTAATCTTGATTTTTTTATTATTATCCAAATGATTATTATGTATATTTGGTTTTTTTCATTTGTGTACCCTTAAAAAAATTCATTTAATTATATGTAAGTCTCTAAATAAAAAACCAATATTATGTATATTTTTTTAAAAATTTAACTTGTTTTCATATGAATTCTCCATAATCCATATACACTATTAAAATATATTATTATTTATTAAAAATAAAAAAAATTCCTTTATATATATACATCTTACAAATTTTTTCAATGGTATTAACTCAATGATTTTTTATTCATTACATCTAAATTATTAGAAGTAATTTAAGAATTTAAATTTACATTAAATTCTATTTCTATTATAAATTTAATAGTTATTTAATTTATAATATATTTTAATAATATATATGGGTGAAGTGTATATATATATATATAATAATGCAAAATATATTTCATCAAAAAAGAATCTATATTTTTTTATGGGTAAACGACTTTTTCTTTACCACAGAAACAAAAATTATATATATATATATATATATATAAAAATTGTTTTTAATTGTATAAAATTTTTTATGGGTTTTTTTATGGAAAAAAACGCAACGGCGCTTCAAAATCATCTGACGAAAGACCACAAAAATCTATATTTTTTTCTCCCTTGATCTTCTCCGTCCCTCGTTGGTGTGCTCTCAATCGCTGGTTTTCCTTTCTCATTGAGATTTTTGGGGTTAGGGTTTTGGTATGTATGATTTCGAGCCATAGAAAACCCTTCTGTTTGGTATTTAGATGGAACACTGAGGTTCTTTATTGGTTCTTGTTCGGTTTAGGGCTGTAGATTTTCAAAATTTCTTTAATTATTTGTGTTTGAGTGAGATTAATGTTGCATTCTTGTGATTTATGTTCATGTTACTCATAAGAAAGAATTATTGTACCATTTTTTTTTTTGGTTGTATATATATGTCTGTTTTTTTATTTAAGTTTATGTTTTGGTCGATTCCAGCAGTCTTTCAAGTTCGTGGCTTGATGATCTTCCAAGTTTTTGTTTTGATTGATTCCAGTTGTCTTTCAAGTTCGTGCCTTGATCTTGATTTTAACATGTATGGGATATTCCTGTTGATGTTTTAGACTATTCGTGCCTAGTCGAGCATCCAAGTTTTTGATTGATTCCAGTTGTCCTTCAAGTTCGTGCCTTGATCTTGATATCAACATGTATGGGATATTCCTGTTGATGTTTTAGATTGTTCTTGATTTGAATGACACTCATTTTGATGCTAGATAGATGCGGCATGGCATCTTCGGATGATGAGCAGGAGACATTGCCATATTCCGTCACCGGTTACTATTTTTTAGATGATAGCGATTCACCTGTCTCTTTTGAAGTGTTGCCTATTCAATTTGATGATGCTGGAGAACCAGACGCTTGTGATATTCAAGTGTTTTTGCACGGCAGTGCAGATGGTGGTCTTCAGAAAATCTGTAAGCAGGTGATTGCCTGGAAGTTACAGCTCCAAGGTCAGCTGCCTGAAGTTTATGTGCTATCAAAGGACAATCTCTGGATAAAACTCCAGAAGGCTCGGAAGAGCTATGAGGAGAGCGTCAGAACTACTTTGGTCACAATACAAGTGCTACATTATTTGAGGAAAAATCCCGAAACATCTGAAAAGATTCTCTGGGATCATCTTCGCAAAAAGTTCAGGTTAACAAGAGCTGCATCATTATTCTCCAATGTATATTTGGAGTTTGGAATCCTATTGGAGATTTTTGACATACACTTGATCATGCAGTGTTTTCGATGTCAGACCTTCAGAAGGTGACCTTTTGAATCACCGTTCTCTAATCAAGCATTTTTCTGAGAGAGATGAGATTTTGGGGAGATCCAAGGTATGACATGTTTTTTCATTGGCCATTATATCGATGTGTTGGTAAATAGGAGTTCTGTGTGGTATTATCTTGCTTTCAATTTTGTTGTTGGCCTGATTGTTTTGTGTTTGTCGCTTCCGCTATTTCCCCCAGCATGACACTATAATTGTGGATGATTACATGTTTTTCTGTTTTTCAGAAAATATTGGTTCAACCCAATTTACCCCTATCACAACACTAAGTGAAAATTCTTTTGTCCATTATCCTTAATTGTTTCCTTGTTACTATCATTTAATTTGTGATTCACTGCAGTTCATAATTTCCGGACATTTATTTTTTTTATGATGTGTTATTTATGGTGCTGTTTTAGCTTAAATTTCTGACAGTGGTGCCTTGAACAGATTGTACCAATTCTCCTTGCTTGTGGTGAAGCTAGAAAAACAAATTCTCTAGAGGTTAGTGCTGACTTGTTTGTACTTATTTGATGTTAATTGATGTTTGGTATGTGTGATTGTGTGGGAAAAGTGCACAACTGCTTGTGATTAATCTGTCTCAGGTTTTTATTCTGTCAGGTTGTTAATAAAGATCAGGATATGAAGCCATTTATCGTTGAGGACGTTGAGTTTGATGATTCCGATGAAGAGTCAGACTTGTTTGATTCGGTTTGTGCAATTTGTGATAATGGTGGTGAACTTTTGTGGTATGTCGGGAACCATTACTTTTCATATTATTTTTTAATACTTTTCATTCTCTGAAATCTAAAATTCATTCTTTCTGAATTTTGTTCAACATTATATGCTTGTTTAAGGTAGTCAAATCGAGATGCAAATTGTGAATTGAATACCAAGTTTGTGAATCGTGAATCAAATCGTAAAGTTTGGTTCAACATTTCAAATGCATTCTATTCTCACCAACAATGTTCCTAAGTGGGATCATTTTTCTTTGTTTGGGATTTTTTTAGACTTGAAGACATTTTTTAAGTATTAATGAAACCTATATTACAAAAACAAAATTTTTAAACATTTGTTGTTTCAAGAATAGTTTTTTTTCAATAACAAATTTAAAGATCAATTAAATAATCACGGAAGCATAACCTTTTAATTTGTTATTGAAACTATTATAAAGATTAATTTTTTAATTCGAAAAAGATCTTGGTCCATAACAGTATTTTTCCAAAAACAAATTAATTTTTTATTAAAAGAAAGCATTATCTTTTAATTAATCTTTAAATTTGTTCTTGTATATTAATTAAACAATCACTTATTTTGATTATTTGATTTAAAGTACTTTTAAAATAATCAAGAAAGAGATGGCAATAGAAGAACAAGAAAATTAAAGAACAAGATTGATGATACATGACCGTTGGACTAAAGGCAACATAATTTCTATTCTTCTTCGATGTTTCTTTTATCTTTTTGGTTCTTTCTTTTGCTTTGAATATTGTTATTTGCATCGTGGCGGACTCTTAGTTTTCGCATTGGCTATTTTGTCTTTTTCTTTTTAAATACAAAATTCGGAATCCAAAAGCGTTGATTTTCCTGATTCAAATTGATTCGTACTGTGCTTGTCACTTTCTCTCCACTCATCTTCATGGGCTGGATGAACTTATTTTACATGCAGTTTTGTTGTTATGATGGATGATGAGTTCAAGGTAACAAGACATATCATGACAAACTAAATTGTTTGAAGTCCAAGCCAAATGAACACTCTGAAACAACTATTTTTAGTGATCTTGCCGGAGGTGGCAGCTATGTATAATTTTGTTATTTTGCATTATATCTTCTTCTATCCTTATCAATTAAATTCTTGAAGTTGATAAAATAATGAAATGACCAGTTGTTTTGTTGTATTATTTTACTTGATTATGGCAATTAGCAGCATGTGAGAACTCATTATTCTTGAGTGAAGATCAATGATATAATGAAGAAACAAAATTGACTGTTGTTGGACTCTTTTTTACTCAAGGACCCACTGAACAGATCTTGTTGGTTACTTGGTTTTAATATTGTTAGGTCAAAATCAACTTGTTCGAAGGATTTGATATGTTCACTTGGTTTGACCTTTTATGTAGTTGATCTCTTGCAGTACACTTGTACTGTTCATCATTACATTGTAGAAGAAACCACCATTCTTGGCTGTAGTTGCAAGCAAGTTCTTAGGGCCTAGGTTTATGGAATTCTATTGTATCCTATTGTTAGTAAAGAGGCGCACCTCAAGTGCATGTCTCCCTAGGCTCTAGCCTAGATGCCTTAGCCTTGAAATCGGGCTACACTTAGGAGTTGTCCCAAGGTGTGTGCCTTGTCTAGAGGCTTGAGGTGATTGAGGCGCCTTAGTAAAGTTCAAGCTTGTCTATTTAATGATTTATTAGTTTTTAAAAGGTGGACAAATATGAGTCATTAAATGATCATCAAATTAAACTTCAACCCTTAAGAACAAAAGGGTTTTTAGGTTATTTGCTTAGTTTCCACTATCCAACGTTTGCTCCTTAAGGAAATTTTTTGCGCGCTCTCTCTCTTTCTCTCTTTCCACTGATAGCAGAAATATTGATCTCTCATTTCTCACTTTCCCCACTCCTTCCACATCTTCATAGTGGTAGTAGTAGTGTGGTGATTTTCTCGGAACGTTGATAATATGTTACTTCACTCCATGCATATTTTATCCAAGTTTGAAATTTTAAACTTTGATTTTTCTTATTTTATGAAATTTTAGTGTATTATGAATTTTGTGAAATTTTTAATTGTTTAATTTTTTTTGTGTCTTGTTTTGGAAGGCTCGCACTTGTGTCTTGTGCCCAAGCGATTTGACCTCCTAGCGCCTTGATGCACCTTTCACTTTTATTAACTTTGTTGTATCCTGTGCATGCGTAGTTTGTGGGCTTCTCAGATGCTGTGCATCGCCTAAAACACGTATTTTAATGCTTTTGTGCTGAAATAATTTGTTTAGAAGCACGTTACAAAAATTAACTGTAATGTTAAGTGGTTGGTTGCTCAGTTAAAACTTCCTTTTAGTGTAATGAAATATGGTATTTCAATTTCCATATGATTATTGGTAGCAAGCTAATTCCATCTTATTTAAACTGGTGGATTTGTAAGTTTTCAGTTGGATGATGTGAGAGGCAAGTTATTTTGCTTGAACCTCAGGTTTTTGGCCACGTGTTCTCACAATTTCTAACTGGCAATTGGTGCTGTTTTGTGGGATACATTATATGACAGCCAATTGTTAGCTTCCTAGGTCCATAGATACTGAATGTTGTCTTGCTGTTTATGCTTGATTTCATTTCATGCACTTTCTAAATATCAAACGTTTCTTCTTCTTTCTCTGCAAGATTTGATAACACTTAATGTACTACAGTTGTGAGGGGAAATGCTTGAGGTCCTTTCATGCAACAAAAAAAGCAGGAGAAGAATCCAAGTGCAAATCCCTTGGCTTCACCAGGGCTGATGTCAAGGTGCTCATCATGGAACATGAAATCATGCATGAATCTTCTGATGAGCTGGCTGCTTTCAATGTGTTTGAGCTTTAGATTTGATTTGTTTTCACTGCAGGCTATTCAAAGTTTTTTGTGCAAGAACTGTGAATATAAACAACATCAATGTTTTGCTTGTGGCAAATTGGGCCCTTCTGATAAATCAATTAATGCAGAGGTAAGACTCCCTGATTGTGGTAGCTACTTCCCTTTTAGAAAATCAGTCATGAAATGCAGTTATATTTACTTAATTATTTATTTGTCAAATTCTTCATTTTTATTGCTTTTTATTTTGTATGCTGTTCATCCCTCGTCACATTCCTATTGCCCATACCCTCTTTATTTGCACAAGCTGCATACAGAAATATATATCTATGTCCATGTGGCTGCCACACTTCTTTTTAAATAAGATATTAGCAATAGATCTTGGAAGTACTTCATTTTCAATTTATGTTCATTTTTTGTTACAAGTGCTCAACCACAATCAGCATTTTGCTTGATTAATGGAACATGAACCTTATGTATATACAAGCCTTCAAGCATAATCAACTTTCTGCTTGATTTGTGGAACATGAACTTTGTGAATGCGCAAGTGCTCAAGCATAATCAGTGTTTTCGATGAGTTCTGACTTCCAATATAAATCTATGCACATCTGGTGGCCCTTGTCATTTCTTGATTAACAAATGATCACCCTCATTCTTAGATGGCATTGCAGCTAACCAGGAAGCCTGTGACGTCGGTTATCTAAGATAATTATACTTTGAAGACATGTCCTGGCATATATATGATCTTATTGGGGCCTATCAAAATTGAAGAGTCCACGATAGTTATCCCTTCTTATAACTTCAATCCACTTTATATTCTGGCTTCTGATTATATAATTTTTGGATGTTAAATCAGGTAATGATGTGCATATTGTGCACATTGAATCCTACATTTGCTAACTTTATATCTTTTTTGTGTTGGTAGGTATTTGAATGTGTTAATGCTACTTGTGGCCACTTTTACCATCCTAAATGTGTAGCAGAGCTATTGTTTCCAGAAAATAAGGTGGAAGCTTTAGAGTATGAAAAACGCATTGCATCAGGGGAGTCCTTTACATGCCCAGTCCATAAATGCAATATTTGCAAACAAGTAGAAAATAAAGAGGTCAAAGAACTGCAGTTTGCTATATGCAGGCGATGCCCAAAATCATACCACAGAAAGTGCTTGCCAAGGTACTTCTGAATTTCTCAAGCTGTAAGAAAATGTTACTTCATAGATAGCTTTGCTAAAATATAACTTTCCTCAGAAAGATTGGCATTGCCTCTGAAGATGATGGACAGGAAGGCATTGTACAGAGGGCATGGGAGGGTCTGCTTCCCAACCGCATTTTAATATATTGCTTGTATGTTCTAAGTTTTTGGTTTTTCCTGTTAGTTTCCTGCTAGTCACCTGTTTGCAATTCCTTGTTATCAAGCTTATTTTTGCCGTGCTTTTTTTTTTAATAATTTAATCAGGAAGCATAAGCTCGATGGAAAACTTGGAACGCCTATTAGGAACCATATCGTGTTTCCTCAAACATCTGAAGAGGAAAAACTCATTGATATGCAAAAAACCAAGGCTAAGATTCCAGCAAAGAAGGTAAAAGAGGCTTCTGGTGGCACACCCAAAGAATGGGTTTCTTCGAAGCCAAAGAAAGTGGCTGAGAGACACTCCAGTGCAGAAGAAATGCTCCCTGCAGAAAAAAGAGGCGGAAGTATTGGTGAACAATTTGTTGACCATCAAAAGAAGGTGAAACCTTTGAAAGATGGTCCACAACATGATTCACGCAATTTTCCTCAGCATTTGTCCGAGTATGAGAAATCCTCAAAAGATCAGCCCAAAAATTCAGTAACTGCTGTCGCTCCAGCACCTATTGGAAACGAATTTGATAGTTCATTTCCTTCAATTGATACAGAAACTCAGAAAAGGTTTGATGCACACTCTTTTCTTATGATACTGTTTTTCATATCCTGTGTTCGTTATAAATTATCTCATTCTTTGAAGGTTGTAGTTGATGGCTTAATAAACTAGGTTAACATAACTTGTCTTTGCATTGGAATTCATCCGTATTGAATTCTTTCATTTATGTTCTGTTGCAGAGTTCTGACTTTGATGGAAAAGGCTTCTACTTCAATAACTCTTCAAAGCATCATTAAAAAGCGGGTCATGCCATCTACTCATGCATATTCTGCTAGGCATGTTGACAAGAGCATTTCATATGCGAAGGTTGAAGGTTTTGTTGAGGTAGGCTATCTATTATCAAAGTGAAGTATGTTTTGAAAGCATTGGCTATTGTCTTTTAATATATCACCATGATACAGTGTTGAAGGGTTTGTTATTATAGGCTATCTGCACAGCTTTGAAGAATGTAGAATGCAGTGGCAGTGTTGATGATGCCAAAGCTGTATGTCAACCTGAGATTCTGAAGCAGATAGGAAAATGGAATGTATGCCTTTATCCTTTTTCAAACTGGGCTGTTTGAACGTTGAACATATGGACGCTGTTCTTGTTAAGACACTTTTTTACTTTATCAGTCATTAAGGTTGATGAATTATAATTAGTCTCTTGTTTAACTAGGATTTTACAAGGAACTTTAAACAGGAATAGCTTTTAGATAATTTTTATGAAAACAGTAGGCACTAATGTAGTTAGTCTTATTTACAAGGAATTTCAATAAATTGAAGAATTTGCGACTTGAATTGCAGGTTGTTTTTTATTCAAATCTCTTGATGATCTCAATTGACGATTGTTTCTGAATATTTGGTTTCTATTCACGTTTTAACATCTTTATCCTAACTATACTAAGTATTCCAGTTCCCTTTCACTGGTTTGAGTCTCAAGCATTAGTTACATTGCTTCTAAATGCCACATATGTTGCTATCAAAACTAGTATTTTATTGAATCTGTTCTTTTACTGATAATTTAGCCATCATTTTTGCATGATTTGACTTGAATGGTCTTATTTAGAATCTTATTCAGATTGTGTGAGTAGACATATTCTTCCTTTACAGTAATTTTGTGGAAGCATGGTTTGGGGAATTTCAAGGTTGGAGTAAATTACCCTTTGATTTAAATGTCAATAATAGCACTGTATGTCATATTTTCTTTTCATTTAGAATTTTTAAGAAAAAAAGGTTGTGTTTTTTTTGTGCATAAAAAAAAAAGATAAATCAGCGCAATGCATTGATCTGAACATCAGTTGAAATAAATATGGTGTAATATGCCTTTTTTAGTTTTTGGTTAACACTGGTCTAATTAAGCAATTTGTCCGTTTTAAAACTGTGCAATTTTTAGGGGTTTATACTTATTATAATTAACATCTTCAGCACTTCTTCAGTTATTTTGTTATCTTTTACTCAAGAACTTTTGTTTTCACAGAACAAACTCAAAGTCTATCTTGCACCTTTTCTCCATGGCTTGCGGTACACGTCCTTTGGTCGCCATTTCACAAAAGTTGACAAGCTTAAGGAGGTAAGAAACTTAGCATAAGATTGCATTCTGGCATGCTTTATTTTTGTTAAACATAAATATTAACTTGTTGCCTTGTATTTTATGTGATTCAGTCAAGCATGTTCTCATGTCAATAATATGCTGTATTGAGTGTGAGTGTGTTGTTTTATTGAATCCAGGGTGATTCCCCCTGAACTAGTGAACCCTTTTTATAGGATCAAAGTATGTTTCTTTGTCATCTTTCCTACTCTGAGTGGATCAAAGTTTTTTGAGGAGCTTTAATTATGAAATGGCATGAGAACATGCTTGAGTGGATTCAACCTGAACAAGTGTTTTTCTTCTGTTATTTTAGTACTTTGAGTTTATTGGGTGCATCTTTCTATGAGTGTTGCTTTCTTTTCTGTTTTTACTTTTCTTCCAGAAGACCAGATAATTTTTTTGTAAAAATTGGGCAAACCTGCCAAATACTCTCATGCTTGATATTAGATTATCCTTTTGCAGATTGTGGATTTGCTCCAATGGTATGTTCAAAGTGGTGACACGGTATGTCTTACTTTTAATTTTCATAGCATTTTTCTTTCTTTCATGGTACTGATTTATTTATGTTCTACACCACTTTTTTTTTTTGGCTTGGTTGAAACATACTTGAAGTTATATGTTAGCCTTTTCATGAGTTGGCCTGAGTATATATATTAACTAGCTTAGGATTTTATTTTAGTTGCCTATTGTGATTCTGATAACCTGAAGAGTGCTGTGATATTCTAAGTACATGCTGTTATATTGCATTTTTGTAATGTTTTGTCTGTAGTCAGGAAATGTTGGTAACTTGGTATGCATTCGGATTTTCATTTAGTGCATTCATCTCTGTTTCTTCCATGAAAATAATTATTAATGAACATAGGCTTGAGATTGCTAAAGCATGGGCTGATTGATCCTTGTATAATAATACCTGAGATGGGACCTTTTCCTGGTTGTTAATCATTTGCTCCTTTTGTTTTCAGATTGTTGACTTCTGCTGCGGTGCTAATGATTTCAGTCAGCTGATGAAGGAAAAGCTAGAGGCTGTAGGGAAGCAGTGTTCATTTAAAAATTATGATGTCATTCAGCCTAAGGTAAGCCCCTTCCATTTGAATTTTAACAACTTGTTGATCTTACAAGATTACTTTAGAAGAAACTAACTACTTCAAATAGTGTTCTGAAATTTGTGGTCATGAACAATTGGTTGGTTAGTTTTGTAATTAAAATAGAGATTCAGGTTCACAAACTAAAGATTTTGTGGGTTGTTTGATGATAGAAGTGCCATCCCTTGTTTTTCAGTTGATCATATTGCAAATGTAATTTGCAGACATTAATATCTTGTTAATGTCTTGATAGTTATATGTTCATGCCTGCCTGAGCTTTATTACTCATGGGTAGTACATTTGATAACAATTGATGCTGTTTCAGAATGATTTCTGTTTTGAAAAGAGAGATTGGATGAAGGTACGACAAAAGGATTTGCCCACAGGTTCACAGTTGGTATGGTTATAGCTATCCCCTTTGTCAATTTCAGAGAACAGCATTTGCTGATTCATTCTAAGAAACTACTGTGATTAACAGATCATGGGGCTTAATCCTCCTTTTGGGGTCAAAGCATCTCTAGCTAACAAGTTCATTGACAAGGCTTTATCTTTCAAGCCCAAACTTCTTATTCTTATTGTCCCCAGTGAAACTATAAGGTATTGGGCCTTTTTCTGTTGTTGTTTGTTTGCTCGTTTGTTTTTTTTTTTTCTTAAATTGTCCCTAGCTGTAGTTCTTGCATCATAAAAAGGGTTTGTTTTGGCATTGCCCTTCTCATTTTTTTTTTTCTTTCTCTTAGACTTGATGGGAAAGAACCAAAATATGATTTAATTTTGGAGGATGGTGAAAAGCTTTCGGGGAAGGTAGTTTGCAATCATAGTTTTAACTTAACCTATTGTTATAAATTTTAATTGTGTTATGATATGAGCCTCCACCAATGGCTAACAGTACGTGTCTGTTACTGTTCAGTCATTCTATTTGCCTGGATCTGTTGATGTGAATGAGGAGCAACTTGAGCAGTGGAACTCGAAACCACCTATACTTTATTTGTGGAGCAGACCAGACTGGACTGCAAAGCACAAAGCCATAGCTGCAAGGCACAACCATAAATCCACTGGGCAGCGTGAGTCTTCTACCGATGAACCTCAAAATGAGCCAATAGCTGATGCAAGGCTGCTCTATGAAGAAGGAAATCATGTTACGGGCGGAGAGATCAAGGGTCCCGACCATAGCAGCAAGGGGAAGGCAGCAGGTAACGATCGGGTTTGCAGAGAAAGCAGCAAAATTGCTGAGCATAGTACCAAGAGGAAGCCAGCAGAAGAGAATCGGGCTAGCCGAGAGAGCAGCAAAAGTGCCGACCATAGAACCAAGAGTAAAACTCAAAAAGAAAATGAAGTTAAGGGAGATGATAGCACCGGTATTGATCATAGCAAAAAAAGGAAGTTGTCAGGAAATGAAAAAGGTGGATCTGGTAATAGGGGTAAATTACACAGGACAGAATCATTTGACAGGGGTATGGTGGATGAGACGTCGGACATGAGCATCTCACCACCTTTTGAAGCTGTATGCAGAAACCCGCTTGATATTGGCCAAGCGTCTGGAGCAGCAACTGAAACCCTCTTCGAAGCAATATCAAGACACCAACTCGATGTTCATCAAACATCCGGAGGAGTTGAAAAACCCTTTGAGAGTGATGTCCCTCGCAATAGTTTCTCTGAACTCAGGTCAGATTTTGGAACAGGATCTGGAGGTTTGCGTAATACTACCGGTTTCAATGATGACATTGATGGAGTTGCAAATAGGTATGCTTTTAATAACGGTTCTTTCTATCGAGCTAGTAGCGAACTTCGTGGTTTTGATCATCACATGCGAACTTCGGATGACCGGCCATCTAGTTACAGTAGAGACGGCTACATTGATGTTTATGGCAGAAGATCCCTCACCGGTGATTTGGAAAATTACGGACGATTGCCAGAGGTGGATTTACACTCTCAGCACGGGTTATATAACCAGCATGGTGTATATGATTCGGCACCAATGAACCGATATCCAGTGAATGTTTTGGATTCCATGATTCACCAGCACCCTCCATCAATGGGTCCGCCAGACTCCTTTGGACAGTATCCTTCATCGGTGGTTGCTCCAGACGTAGTGCGAAGCCTGTATGTTCCACAGCCAAACTATAGGCTGCCAAATCCTGTTATGGGATCATCAGCAATGCAACGATACGCACCTCGTCTGGACGAAACAAACTTTGCACCAATTCCCGGCAGGAGTGGCTATTTTGATTCGCCAGACATTCGCAGAGGCACGCCTCCTGATTCAATGGGATTTGCACCTGGACCACACCAATCATACTCGCATCATGGTTCATCCGGTTGGCTCGACGACTGACGTTAGCCTGTCCACACTCCCGGCCATCTCCGCCATTTTGGTTTGCCTAAAATTGTGCCATGCTTGAAAGATATGCTCTCCCGGATGTCATTCGCCGCAATGCTGACAGACGAATTTCCCCGACAACATGCTCTATTAAAATCTTGTCAGTTTGGTAGCTTGGGGTGTAAAATTCAGGCTTTAATTGTTCTGTCCCTTGCCAAAATTGACTCTGAAATTAGTGAAACCTTCATAAGTTTAGTTTCTGTTTGTGTCTGTCAGTAAACTTGGTGTATGGTTATCAAATGTTGCAATGGCAATTTTTTAAGTACTCAGAAAAGTACCAATGTTTGTTTCCATCTTTCCCAGCTATCAATTTTGTTATTGATTAATCACTCTGACCAAAATCTTTGTTCATTTTCATTGCCTTCCATTTTAAGGAAAACACTAACAGAAATGAATATTACTTTTGGAATATTTATCTTGTCTTTTTCTTTGTTTTTGATTAAGTAAACAGCCATAATCAGAGATAGATAATTAATTATAATACAATAAATTTGGAAACCATAGTGTAGTTTATAATTTATTTTTTAATTGTGTTAACGTTGAGATTCACGCTCATCCAAAACGTGTGGTTCAGTGCAACCGATGTGGTAATTTGGAAATCCGAAAAACTACGAGGGCTTCGTTGCAAAAGTTATATATATATATTATAAAAATTAGAAATTAGAAATTAGAGAAATAAAGAAAGAAACGGCGAGAAGAGAAGAGAGAGAGAGAAGGAAAAGGGGGCCAAGAAGGGAAGCTGAAGACCCAAGCGAGCTGCACGACGAGATAGAGATTGAGAGATTTGGGACCTAAAGCTTGTCTTCAATTGGAACCCTAATCTGAATCTCTGGTGGGATCCATCGTTCATCGCCAAGCCTTCGTTGCCGCTGGCTTTTTGGTGGTGGGAGTGTCAGGTATTCGTTTCTTTTCTTTATCTCTTCTAAATCGATGTTTTATTTTTCATTTGGAGTTATATTTTGATGGATTTGTTATATAGAAGGTGATTTGATGTTGTTTTTATTTTATTTAATTTTAAAATTTTCGTGAACTTTTAGATGGTTGATTAGTTGTGTAGGTTTTGATTAGCGGATAGTATTGGAGATTAATTTGTGATGGATTGGCATTGAATTCAATTCTCAAGTGAGTCTTAGAAACCGATGCTGATATTTTGTATTTGGTGATTTTGAACGAATAAGGTGTTATGGAGCTGAATTTGTTGTGTTTATAGGATGATGCTATGATTGGGTTGGTTTTTAGGTTTCTGATGCTGCGTATGGATTGGAAAGCAATGTACTGCTTGGCATTTTGGAGTCAGGTTTGAGATTAGATGTTGTCCTGAGTGTTACTAGTGCATTGCTTTTCTGATTTTTTAAATAATTGCCTTTGACTCTTTTTAAGATTGAATTTTGGGGCTCTGATTGATGAGCCCACATCTCATGTCTTGAATGTCAGAAAACAAGGTATCACTATGCGCGCGCGCACACACATAACCTGTTAAACACCATTTTTTTTTTTTTGGACATGGGAACTTGGGACTATTTTAGCTTCCAGCTTGATTTATATTATGTTATGCATTTAATTAAATGTGAACAACTACTCATTTTGAGAGCCTAAGGATGACTCACATGGCCTTAGGTGCACAAATCTTTTTAAATTATCTTTGACTCTTTGATCTTTTCTTGTCTTGCCCTTTCATTTTTGCCCATTTGTCTGACTTTGGTTGAGAATTTTGGCAAACGGGGATGGCATAGAAATGGTGGTTGATAAAAGCTATTTGATAGCAGAAATTTTATAGGTGGAACTGTCCTTCAGCTTTCATATTTGTTTTTTATTTCTTTCTCATATTTGTTGCTTTGACCGTTTGAATTTTTGTACCTATCTTGTTGGCTGGGAGCTTTACTATGGCAATGCTCCTGCTATTCTCCTGCTACAATATTTACAATGACTTAAAATGGTTTTGGCAAAAATCAATGTTTTGAAGGGCTTATTTATACAATTTCTGGTAGCACATTACTTGCTTGAACTTTTTTCAGACATACTAGCTCTTAACAAGGTGTGTCCAACTTATGCTTGGTAACACATATAGGAGTGATGGCTGTTCATGGTTGCATCAAGCCAGTTCCTCATGACACCAGTGAAGATGATGATGAACCTATTGTCTTTAGAAGGACTAGCACAGCAACCAAACAAAATCCACCGAGTTCTGCTTCTAAAATATCTGCTCAAAAGAATGACAGGCCTTTGGGAAGATCAGCACCTGGTCATAGCATGTCTAATGGTCAAAGCTCAAATTTACTGAAGAGCAATGTGGCTTCCAGTAGCAAACCTACTGGGAGATCTGCTGCAGAGAACTTGAATTCTCAATCATCAAAATCTAACGCGCCGAAACATTCATCAGAACAAAGGCTGGCAAGTGATGAAACTAATAATCTAGCAAAGACTTATATGAATGACAAATCTGGTGTTGAAAACTCTGATGATTCTGATGATGATAAGCCATTAACTTCTAGGCTTAATACTGTTTTCATGTCTCTTCAGAAAAGTGATTCTGTGAATAATTCATGCAGTAAAAGTGCAAACTTTGGTCATTCAGATAATGGTAGATCACTGAGCTCAAAATATTCTACAGATGGTTCTATGCATTCAACCAAAGCTTTTGAGTCTCAAAAAACCAAGACATCTCAGACAGAGAAGATGAATGTGGACATCAAGAAACAATCTAATGACTTGGAAAACGAAAAAACACTGCTCTCTAAGCTAGGGTCAAAGGCTGGGAGCAGTGGTTCATCTGTCAAAAATGAAAGTACCTCGAATGAGAAGCCTTTGAATTCCAAAGTTAGGCAGAATGGTTCTGTCAAGGGAGACTCCAAAAGTGAAGTGAAGTTGCACAAGAATCTAAGCAAGAGACCGCTTGATGAAGTTAATGATTCTGGTGATCCTTTGGCTAAGAAGGCAAAAGTTTCAGCAACCTTTCCTGCCACTGTGAAACATGAGTCTATTATAAAAGAACTGAAAGCAGAGGATGATGATGAAGACGACCACATTCCTATATCACAGAGAATAAATAAGTCAGTTACATCGGATAATCCATCAATAAAGAAAGTGGTAAAGAAGATAATGCCTTCATCACTCAAGAAAGGGAGCAAGAAAATTCAAAAGACAATGAAGAATTCCAAATACTCAAAATCTTTGAAGGTACCACCTGGATCTGGTGGAGGTCAGAAATGGACAACCTTGGAACATAATGGTGTTATTTTCCCGCCTCCATACAAGCCTCATGGGATCAAGATGCTGTACAATGGGCAGCCTGTCAGTTTGACTCCTGAACAAGAGGAGGTGAGTTTATAGGATGCAGTGATGCACATTGTGGTGGTTCATTATAACATCATCCATCTTCTCTTGTTCTACTGCAGGAGAGAAGTTGTATTATTTAGTTTTCCAAAATTGATAAATGGCATTTAGCTATAAACATCTGTTTTAGTTTTTCTGAAGCCTGTTGTTTGCAGGTTGCTACTATGTTTGCTGTTATGAAGGATACAGATTATGCAACTAAGCCAAAATTTATAGAAAATTTCATGAATGACTGGAGACAAATACTTGGGAAAACCCATGTGATTAAAAAATTTGAGCTATGCGATTTTACTCCTCTATATGAATGGCATCTCAGAGAGAAGGAAAAGAAAAAACAAATGACCTCAGAGGTAAGTCATACTACTCATTTTATCACATTCTAGTTTATGATTAGGAGGTAATATACTAGTATGATTATGCACTGGGATTTAGATTTTCTGCATAACTTTGGATCGCCTTGAGCAATTCCCCACTTAAAGCTTGCATCAAAGCTCAAGGTTGCACATTAATAGCTGCTTTTTCAATTACAAAGCGATGCTGATATATGTATAATAATATGATTGGTAGGATATATGATTTTCCTTGCTCAGGACTCGAAGACAATTTCTTCTCAGTTTCATTTCTAGATTTACCCTTCATGTGTAGAAGTTTAATCTGCACTCCGTGTGGTATTATCTGTCAAAATCTATTACAGCTTATTCTTTGACCATGGATCTGTATTTCCTTCTGACATATTTCTCTATCAGAATCAGATCATTTTGAGAAGAGGAAATCACTTAAAGGAATTATTACAACTGAAGCATGTCTTGACTTTTGGTAGATATTTGTTTTAAAGCTTTGATGGTTCTTAAAAGTCATGCTACTCTGGAGCATAGTTTTGTCTTTCTAATGCTCTCAGTTGGTGTCATTCACTAGATTTTTCCGTCAGAAGGATGATTTTTTTCATCAGAAGGATGCTTACATGAAGCTTTTTCATGTGCAGGAAAAGAAGGCCCTGAAAGAAGAAAAATTGAAGCAAGAGGAGAAGTACATGTGGGCTATTGTTGATGGCGTGAAAGAGAAGGTTACTACTGTCCTTTTGATTTATAACTTGCATCATTGATTACTTTGATCTTCTATTAAGGAACCTCACAATATTAAATAGCTGTTACAGCTTATTGCCTGGTTAGATCCTTGAAGGTTTTCGATATTCTAAGTTTTCCTATGCTGCTTATTTTACATGTGCAATTGATTGCATGGCATACATAAAGCCCATTGTTTATTATCTTCTCATTTATGTCTGCTTATCAATTTGCTTTTTCTCTTTTGTGAAGGTACAAGATTTTAATGATATCCCCTTCCAATGTATGGGAAAACAAATGCATATTTACAAGTTTGTTTTCTTTCATGTGAAGAACCCTGCCTTGCCTGCTAACAATTGTTTCTATCTGAAAATATGAATTGAAGGATTTGGGACATGTGCCTCATATCTTGATTAGGTTAGGGAATCAAGTAGTGTTTAATAGCAATCTGTTCAGTGTCCAAACATTGCCAGGTTATGTGCAAAGTGATATTTTAAGCTTTTATGTAAGCAATCTCATAAAGTGTGTGCAGAGGCAGTAAAAAAAAAATACTAATGGCTTAAATCCTAGTCTCAGCCTTGGGGAGAAGGCAATACATATTGGATTTGCCGGTGCCTAATCTTTCTCCTCAAGATAATGAATTGTTGAAAAAACAAAATTAACTCTCTGTAAAATGGAAAACAGCCTAGATATCAATGTTGGAACATCATCTAGGGTAACTTATTTTCTTGAATTCACCATCATTATAGTATCGTTTGCCATCTAGAGTGACCTGTTCTTGTATTCGCCATCATTCATTCATTTTATTTGACACTTCTGGTTATGAGGTTTTATATCAATAAGGTTGCATTTTGTTTTCTTATGCCATTATGACGCTCTAAGGTAGTTCCATGATTTTGTATTCTTCTGTTACTTCTTGTGCTACACATTGATGTTGAGCTGTATCTGTGAACTGTCTATTTCCTGATATGAACAAAGAATAACTTGACTGCTATTTTCATTCCAGGTTGGGAATTTCAGGGTTGAACCACCAGGTCTGTTCCGAGGTCGTGGAGAGCATCCCAAGGTGGTTCAGTGCTATGAGATAACATGGAATAATGGAAAGAATAATTCATTCATTAGAACTGGAAGATAATAAATCATGCAATATATGATCTTATGATTAGATTCAGCACAGACAGTATAGATAACAGTTGTTTATTATTTATTTTTTTATTTTTGGTGGCGGGTAGATGGGGAAGCTGAAGAAACGCATTCGACCAAGAGATATTACAATAAATATAGGGAAAGGTGCACCAGTTCCAGAATGCCCAATCCATGGTGAAAGGTAGTGTACAGGATACAAAGAGTTAGTTATAATTTCCATTTATAGAAAACCCTTCTTGATGTATCTTGTTGTTGTGTCAATCAGTTATATATTAATAGATATTAAAATTTTAAGGTTGAAAACATTTACATTGTTTTGCAGGTGGAAAGAAATAAAACATGATAATACGGTTACCTGGCTGGCATTTTGGAATGATCCTATCAATCCAAAAGAGTTTAAGTATGTCTTCTTAGCTGCTAGCAGCTCTTTAAAAGGTCAAAGTGATAAGGAAAAGTATGAGAAAGCTAGACTTCTGAAGGTAGTCATCAGCATCTATTTATTCTATTTTGTAGGTCACAGTGTAACTTCATTGCATTAATGTTTGAGAGATGGTGATCAGTGGACAGTTATATCTTTCCTCAATGCATTCATGATGATCATTCATGCATCTTACTTATTTTTGGCCAAGTAATTTCTGAGTTGTGTTACTTAATGCAGGACTACATACGTGGTATCCGGGCAACTTACACCAAAGATTTTAATAGCAAAGATGCAACAAAGAGGCAAATAGCAGTGGCCACTTACCTCATTGATAAGCTAGCACTAAGGGCTGGCAATGAAAAGGTCATCTCATACAAACTAAAGCTCTAACCATAATTTAATTTAATTTAATTTAATTTGTTTGTAGTGGGTTTTCTCTTCATGTATTATTGGATTCTCTAAGTTTCTTTCAGCAAATCATGGATGTTTATGAGGCATGTAGATACTTGTTGATATTGGCATTTGAATATTGACACAATACTTAAGGTTATAATTCACCCTGCTGCCAATTACAGGTTGCTGCAAACATAGTAATATAGCATCCCCATGCCCTGGTGCCCAGTACTTCCTTGAATCTGCTGGCTTTTTATCACTTTAAAACACAAACAGCTATATTAATATATGATAATTGAGAAATTTTATGTTCAACTCCTTTGCCAGTTTCGTTTGCCATATTCTAGCAATTAAGATCTAGTTGTCAACATGTTCTTAGCTTTAGAATTTATGTGCCTTGGTTACATTAAGTTATTGGGATAATTTGGCTAAATTTGTTCTTTTTGAGATGTCTAATTATGGAGTAGGCCACTGCTTAATTTGAGTCTCTTGCAATGGTACAAATAACTTCACTTCTGTTTATATATTCATGTTTGGTATACTAGATAATTGCCTTCATATCATAATAGCAAGAATCGCTGGTCCTTAATATGAGCATGTATGTGAATGAGAAAAATGATGTCATCATCTATACCTCCTATGCTGGTTATTTGTTGGCATTATATTACCTATGGGCCATGAATAGCCTATACAGATATACCTGTTGTCATTTGTAGTTTTCTTTGAGCTGAATCACATTTATTTAACTGTTTCGAACTTTGGATATTCTTAAGATCTCAGACCTTTTAGTTATCGGTTTTTGCATAATTTCCTATGCTTGGGTTTTCATGATAGGGTTGCTTGATTACCTATTATTATTGCTGCAGGCTTTAGACATTATCTTCTCATTCTGCACAAGTAGAAAAAGACTTCTGCTTTGCATGTTGAAGTTCTGCATAGTAATTGTTTATTTATTTATATTCATAGGATGATGATGAGGCCGATACTGTTGGTTGCTGCACTTTGAAAGTCGAAAATGTTACATTAGTTCCACCTAATAAATTACAGGTAGAGTGGAGTTAAACAATGAAAACATATAAATTGGCCCATTCCTTGTATTCATCCATTGACTACATCTCAGTTTTCATCATTTCCAGTTTGACTTCCTTGGTAAAGATTCTATAAGATATTTCAACACTGTGGAAGTTGAGTTACCTGTCTATAAAGCTATTGGGGATTTTCAAAATGGTAAGTACATTGTATTCCGTTTTCTATATCAGCTTATAAATGAATATTTTGGTCCTAACTATTTTATGTTATTTATTAGCGAAAAAAAGTAGCGGAGGCAAGAAGGTTGGTGGGGATGATCTCTTTGACCTGCTTGATACAAGTAAACTTAATGCCCATCTGAAGGAACTCATGCCTGGTCTCACTGCTAAAGTTTTCCGTACATACAATGCCTCTATCACACTAGATGACATGGTAACATTGATGCTGGGTGCTTCTTTTACTAAGGGCATTACCATCAATATCTTCTATTTAAATTTTAGTTTTCATCTTGTGATCAGATGATTCAAACTTCTCCTTATCTTTCCTTGCTAGATTTTGGAAGATCTAGTAACGCGATCTCATTTTCTTCAGCCTTCTATAGATCAGTAGCTTTCCAAACTATCTCAGAAAAAAATTTTGAAATGGTTTTGTCTTTACTGCTTAAACTAATTTAGAGTAACTGGTCTCTGCAATACAAGTGGGAAAGAGTAGCCTTATCCTGATTTATTTTGTCATTGAAGCGCTCACATAACAATGATTTTGTTTAAGAAAAATGTCAACAAAGATCAGGTATATCATTTCCCTTCCAGTTCAATCCCTCATATCCCTCAAGGAAAAATGCATTGCAGTTCCTAATGGAAAAACTTGCTGATATTAAGCAACTAAGAATACTAAATTACAAGTTTGACACTTTATTTTAGAATTGTTCTTCTTCGTCAAGTTCATTAATTCATCAGCTTGCTGCATTCAAGTTCCCTGCAAACCTTTGTATCTTATTGGTGTATGTTTCTTACTATCAATGAGATAGATATAACATAGATGATGACATGCTTGTTTCCCTGAGTTGTTTTTGTTTGTAATGATAGTTGAACAGAGAAACCAAGGATGGAACACTTCCTGAAAAGATTGCTGTTTATCAACTAGCAAACAAAGAGGTAAAGCAAAGAGGGGTTGTATTTGTCAGATTCAATGTTTCTTATGATGTTGCCCATGATTATAGTTGTTGATTCTTGTTTATTGCAGGTTGCAATCATATGCAATCATCAACGTAGTGTCTCAAAGTCTCATGATGCTCAGATGACACGACTGAATGAAAAGATAGATGAGTTAAAGGTTGGATTCTGTTATATTTTCTCACAAAACACTAATCATGGTCAAGTTAAATTGCTGTCTCTTGATGTTATTACTTGTGATTAGGCTCAACAAGAGGAATTGAAGGTGGATTTAAGTAGGGCAAGGAAAGGGAAGCCTCCACTAAAAGATGCTGAAGGGAAACCGAAGAAGAACTTGTCCTCTGAAGTGTAAGAAACTTCGTATTTGCAATTATAAACTTATTACATCTTCCAACCTTAGTTCCACTATACTAATATTAGTCGTCAATGCACAGGTTAGAAAAAAAACTTGCTCAAATTGATGCAAAAATAGAGAAGATGGAATTGGATAAAAAGACTAAAGAGGACTTGAAGACAGTAGCACTGGGCACTTCCAAGATCAACTACCTTGATCCTAGAATATCTGTTGCATGGTGCAAACGCCACGAGGTTCCCATCGAGAAGGTCAGACATACTCTTTCTATCAAGTATAAAAAAGATCAGTTTGCTTTCATATTTCCCCATTTACTTAGAGGTCATTATTTAGAAAGCAATGAACTTCAAACAATTTCCAGAGAACCAACCATATTTTCAAGCGCGTCTCTTGTGGGGTAAATTTTTTTGCAGGGCACCAAACTATGACATTTTCTCATTTTAGGGTCAAAAATTCAATTTGATTCTAGATGGTTATCCAACTTCAATTTTGTTTCACGGGGAGGTTATTCAAGAGATTCCGGCTTTTTTTATAATATAGATATTGGAAATTTTTTGTCAAGACATACATGATATATTGTCCGTCTAGTTGGCAATCTTATCTCATTTTCTAACCGAGAATTTTCAATATCAGATCATTAAAAATAGATTGGATTCTCTCGGAGTAACCAGCCGGTAAAATAAAATTAAAGTTGGGTGATCATTTTGATTCAAATTGAAAATTGGACCCTAAAATGAAAAAAAGGATCATAATTTTGTGCCCCAATAAAAAAAAATTACCCATCCCTTGTGAATTTTCTTTTCCCTGCTTTTAAGTGTTCTCTTGACTCTGTTGTTTGTGTTGTTAGATATTCAACAAATCGCTTCTTGCAAAATTTGCATGGGCGATGGATGTGGACCCATCCTTCAGATTCTGATTACCTTAGAATGAGGACACAGGCCTTCATTTCTCCGGTATGGTTGGCCGGGCGGGCACGGAGGACTGACTAATTCATGCCAATTCTCCCGAGTCAGTCAATGATGATAGACGACGATTCCAAGATCATCATATAATGTGCACGAGAGCCTTTTCACGGCGAGGGATTAAGTTTTTCCTCCGGCAAGTTTTTATATTTCCTGTGACGAATCTTTTATGCATGCATTGCATAAATGAGAAGAAAAACAAAAACAAAATTGAATCAACTCTTGAGGACATTGCTATGGTTTTCTTTCTCTAACTTCACAACCATATGGACATTTATTTACAGGACTTTGTTGACACATTGCCATCCAATGTGAAATGTTATATATATATATATATATAGTCTTTATAGAGGAACAGAATGTTTTTAGTTTTCTTTATTGTTGCATTTAGGACAAATTTATTTGTTTGATTGTTATAAAGACATAATAATTTTCTTTTATTTAATGACAATTTGACATCAGTTATTGCTACATTTCTATTTGAATAACGGATGCGGGTTTGGATCCGATTTATCACCGACAACCCGGTAACCCAAATTTATGACGTGACTTCTAAAGACAAATTAATAGAATTTCTTGAAAGAAATCATTAATATATTTCTCTTAATTGTTTATTTGAACGGTTATTAAATTATGTTTTATATATACATTTAATATTTTTTTAAAAAATTTGTTTTTATATATATCTATTTCTTTTAATTGTTTATTTGAGCGGCTATAAAATTATAATGTATATATATACATTTATTTATTTTTTTAAATTTGTTTTTATATATATCTATGACTTGCTCTTTCACAGACGAGAACAAAACGGGGTTTGTTTTATACAACCTACCAGAAATAAAAGGACCAATAAAATTTAAAAAAAAAAGTACACAAAAAATAGAAAATTGGAAAAATAAATAAAAATAAACCCTTGCAAAAACCCTAAAAAAATCTAGATCCAAATTCCCAATCTTTCTCTCTCTTTCTCTCGCGGGCCTCTTCGTCTCTCTAAAAATCTCAACTTTGTTTTTCTCCTCAATGGCTTCATCTCTTCAGCTCTCGAGGCCTATCAATCCTACCTCACAAACTCCATCCTTGAATCTCTTCTCTTACTCCACTGGATTCGCTCCGGTGGAACGGAGAGTGGTCTTTAGAAGGGCAAGAAGCCATTCGGTGCGTTGTTCGTTAGATTCCTTTACACCCATGGACTCTGCGAGGATCAAGGTTGTTGGAGTTGGGGGCGGCGGGAACAATGCTGTTAATCGGATGATTGGGAGCGGGTTGCAGGTAGGTTTTTCTTAAGAAAAAAAAAAAATTAGTTTTGGAAATGTATGAGTTTTGTTCGGTTTCATCTTGTTTTATTGGTTGATTTATATGTTCACATTTTGATTTTTTTTTGTCTTTTCTTTGAATTTTCTTGAATATTTGAGCTTGAGGGATGGAAATGCGGTTAATTGAAAGTTTGGTGCTATATATCTCGTAATTTGATCTGGATTTCTTTGAATTTTGTTGTTTTGTTTATTTTGATGGGAAAACAATGAATTTCATAAAATACTTCTGATGAAGCTCAAGGTAACTGAATTGAAGGCTGAGTTTTTTTTTTTTGGCATTTTGATGTTTGAGATATTATTCTTTTTATTGAAATTGATGATCATCTTTTCTTTTCGTTATCTTGCTTTCATTTGTTCTTCCAAGTAGAACATGCATTCATAGTTTGAGTTACATACTTTTGGTATCAATCAGGGAGTATACCAAAAATCACTGGTTTTCTTTTGTGGATATACGTTCATTATGTGTGTTCATGATCGGCATATTATTAATGCTGGTGTTGTGTAATTGCAGGGTGTTGACTTTTATGCGATAAACACTGATGCTCAGGCACTGCTGAATTCACAAGCAAAACATCCACTGCAGATTGGAGAGCTTTTGACTCGAGGACTAGGTGGATTATCTTAGTCGTTTTTGATATTTATTTATTGTTTTTAGGATACAAGTAATTGTTAAATGATATATTATTACTATAGAAATAGTTTATCTATGGAGTGTGTGGAGGATTTGGATTTCAATTAACTTTTGTCATGAATCCCTTTTTGTCACTGGCGTTCTACCAATAATCATTCTTTAGAACATTGCTAGTTCATCATCGTGCAAGTACAACAAATAGTTCATATTAATGTATCTGACAGAGTGGAGTATTGTAGACTACAAAGATGATACTTATTTTATTATCTCAGGATAAGTTGGATTTTTTGTTCTGAAATTCAGGTACTGGTGGCAATCCTCAATTAGGGGAGCAGGCAGCCGAAGAATCCAAGGAAGCTATAGCCACTGCTCTGAAGGATTCAGATCTTGTATTTATAACTGCTGGGATGGGTGGAGGTACTGGTTCAGGAGCTGCTCCTGTTGTTGCCCAGATATCAAAGGAAGCTGGTTACTTGACTGTTGGTGTTGTTACTTTTCCTTTTAGCTTTGAAGGCCGTAAAAGATCCCTCCAGGCAGGTGTCACATTGTTCTATTAGTTACAATGCCTGATTTGTTGTTTCTGCTAAGTTTGTGTAACTAACTCATTAGTATTTCATGAGCTATTGAAAGTTCTTGTGTATTTTATCTGTAACAATAGTTTAGATACCTGCGCAACTTAATGCTGAGTAGAAATCGATAACTTGCTTGCTTTACTTCAGTTTTTCTTAATAACTTAATCTCCTTTTCTTCTCCATTTTTAGGCACTGGACGCTATTGAAAAGTTGGAAAAGAGTGTTGATACACTTATAATTATTCCTAATGATCGGTTGCTGGATATCGTGGATGAACAGACACCTCTACAAGATGCATTTCTTCTTGCTGATGATGTCTTACGCCAAGGGGTCCAAGGGATATCTGATATCATTACAGTGAGTGGTTTTTGACACTTTAACTTGAATTTGAATGTTCAACTAAATTTATACGCTTTCGCAGATTCCAGGACTAGTGAATGTTGACTTTGCGGACGTGAAGGCTGTTATGAAGAATTCAGGAACTGCCATGCTTGGTGTAGGTGTTTCCTCTAGCAAGAACCGAGCACAAGAAGCAGCAGAGCAAGCAACCTTGGCACCTTTAATTGGGTCATCAATTGAGTCAGCTACTGGGGTTGTCTACAATATAACTGGCGGAAAAGACATCACTTTGCAAGAAGTAAACCGGGTCTCTCAGGTACGGAGCCAAACCCTAAACAGGACATTTCATCTTATGAAATTAAATATTGTTCATCACATCTTCCTTCATATGCTTACAAACTATAATTTGTATGCGTAATAGACAGCCTCATAATAAAACTGTTTCATTATAGTTTTAGATTTCCGGTTGCTTTGTTTTGTTATTTATGTTACTACGGTTTGATCATTAGATGTTTTACCTTCTTCTGTAAATGCCGATTTCACATACAAATTATACTACATGCAGAACTTATTGACTCTAACCATTTCTTAAGTTTCAAGTGCTAATTACATGTTCCAATGAACCATTCTAGGTTGTGACGAGTCTTGCAGATCCCTCTGCAAACATAATATTTGGAGCAGTGGTGGATGATCGTTATAACGGTGAAATTCATGTAACCATAATTGCCACTGGCTTTCCACAATCATTCCAGAAATCCATCCTAGCAGATCCAAGAGCAATTAAGATGATAGAAGCCCAGCAAGAATCAAGAATTAGTTCCATGCCAGTTAAGTCTGCTAACTCGTCTCCATTACCGTCTCGGTCTCGAAAGCTCTTCTTCTAATATGTTCAATGGTCCTCTCAACTCGCTCAATATTTACAATCTCAGTAGCCCCCCGTCGAGGCCGTGGTCACTTGTGGCTTCATATCTGTTCATACAGATGTTTTCCTTTGTTTCTTTTGCTCTCATGTACTTCTGTTGTTCTTGTTCCAAGAAGAGGAAAATGAAAAAAAAAATATTTTTTTTTCCCACTACCCTATTTAATTTGGATGATTTTGGTGTCAATGCTACAAAGAGCAAATATCTTTTTGAAGAATATATCTGATATTATCAATGTAATGTTTTTGCTGAATGTGTTCTGTTTATGGTTGGGTATAGTTTTGGGTTCATTTGCATGTATACCCACCTAAAAATCCTGAATTAAGAGCCACATTGTAGCTAATTTTGGGGTATTACAATAAAGAGAGTTTTGTAAGTGTACTTTTTGAATAATTTTAAAATTATATAATCACCTTTGAATAA
This sequence comes from Dioscorea cayenensis subsp. rotundata, assembly GCF_009730915.1. Classification (NCBI taxonomy): domain Eukaryota; kingdom Viridiplantae; phylum Streptophyta; class Magnoliopsida; order Dioscoreales; family Dioscoreaceae; genus Dioscorea; species Dioscorea cayenensis. The sequence goes on along the minus strand of NC_052486.1, from coordinate 444,433 downwards.
AAGATAATTGCATACATACTCCTGAATAATACATATAATTGCGTATATATCTTTGGGGTTCAAATTGGTTAAAAAACCATCCGTCAATAAATAATAGATATATAAAATGACCATTATATGACCATTATATCTTTGCATATGTACCTTTGAAAAGGTTTTTTTAATTATAAAATGACCATTTACAAGAGTTATTTTAGACTTTTAATATATCTTAATTTAAGTTATAACTATAATTAATAAAATTTAATTAACTTCTATTGACGAAATCTAATAATAAGACATATCCACACTTACCTATATTTTTCAAAGTATATATACAATTATATTTTTTTAGGATAAATATGCAATTATAGAACTTTTAAGGGGTTTATAAACAATTTTCCCTATAATAAATCATTAAATTATTTTTTAAAAAAATTGAACCCCAGGTAGTTCCTTTAGAATTTGTATTCACTCAGTATCCTATAAATAATTATAACTCAAAAAAATACACACACACACATATATATATATATATATGAGAAAACCATGTGAAAACCTTAATAAGCCACTTCAGAAGTTTCTCCCATTGTGTTCACCTTGAATAACTTAAATTATCTGCAATCTAAAAATATCAAGGAAGCAAAATCCATGGGAAGCACTAGGGATGGCATGACGAATAATAAAGACAGACATCTCTGTTTGTAAGATAAGCAAGCAACAAATTTAATCCTTGAAATTACTGTGTGTGATATATATATAGTTTACAAGAACATCGACATCTCCACCGGCTGAGTAAATGAGAAAATAGCTTCACCAAATAATTCAAAGAGAGATGCCAGCAGATGCCCAGCATCTACATCTTCCTTCCAAGCTTGGGTGAGGGCGGAGGACATCATCGTCGCTCTGTCTTCACCCTTATCTCTCTGGCTTCCACCCGAAGTGCTCTCATTTGATACTTGTCCTGAAGAAGAGGATGCCCCCAGGCCGGAATCACCTGATATGCTGGGGAACCCTTCTGCTCCTACTTGAGTGTTTGCTGTTATTGGGACTGAAGGCATTGGCCCTGATGGCCCATCGACGGCCAATTTCTTAAGTGGTGGCTGCTGTATTGGTTGGCTGCCACTTAGCTTTCGTTTATCTTAATAAGCGGAGAGAGCACGGTTAGTGTAAGTCCATGTATCATGTGCTAATGGCCAACCAAGGTAAAAAAATAATAATAATAAATGCAGATTTTCTTCTTCTTATATCTTCCTTCTCTTGGTATTTATAGAGATGATCAATAGAAGGAACGCATAAAACTCTTCATCCATTGACTTCAGTTCACATGGAACCACATTTCACTACACTATTTAGTTCTACAGACCTTAGATCCTAAGTCACACATGTTAATGAAGGCATATAAAGAAGTACATAAGGTATAGGCCCTCTATACTCTAGAATGGGGAGGAAGTACATTTACGGCATGCGTCAACATTGAGTTGATAATGGGAAATTCGAACCGAATGTCATTGAAATACTATAAAATGATAATGACATGGTGATAACTAAAGAGAAAGTAGAAAGTTTGAGGGCATCCTACTTGGTAAAGAGGAGGTTGCAATTCGTCCATTGCTCCTCGAAAATGGACGAGTTGGAGGGGTTAGCAAGCCAGGGAACAACTTCATGCGGTCATACAAGCATTTACCTGCGGCGCGCTGAATTATGCAATTCCAGCAGCATTATAATGCCAGTTAGTACATTGTCGATTTAAAAGATATGAGAGTGAGTAACAGGTGAGAGCAGACCAGCAAGGCACCATAGACACGCCATGCTTCTTTCCTCTTCATTTCATTTTTCTGCTTCTCTAACAGCATCTCTGGCTCTAGCAGTTGCAGATACGGCTCCAGGTTAGGCAGAATAAGGAGTCGTACCTGACCGGTTAGGACAAAATAAAATAATTCAGATATAAATCATTAGGTACTGCTAGACAGGAAAACCTATCAAGAATTACCACACTGGGCCCCAGAGCAGCAAGCCCTTGAATGGCACCATAGTGCTGCGTCATTGCCTTAGATGGATCAAGAAAAGCATGCAGTAGAGTCTTTGTCAGCCGAGACTGAAGGTTGTGATAGACATGCCCAAATCTGCAAAGAACTCTTTCTATGTTAAATATGAGCTTGTTACAGAATAGAAAATGGGGAATAAAAGGACAGCTGCAGTTGAGATTAATACAGACAAATGGGCTTTTGAGTATGAAGATCTAGGGACAGGAAAAGGAGTATTTAGTGATGTTTGATTGCATGGGTTGGACCTAACTTTTAAACTTATTGGTACAGCAAATTCGATAAACATGATTCCAAAGCCAATAGGAAAGCTTATGCCCATGTGTGTTGATATTTCCTCTAAACAAACTGAGAAAATAAGGTATATTTCACCAACGAAAGGGAAACAAGATTTTACACAAACAATATCTCACCTTCGGCACACAGATGCTGCTAGGTTTGCAGAGAAGTCTCTCAGCTCCCAGTGATTATCAGCAAGCCTATTCCCCAACCTTTTGGCAACAAGGCATGTTATCATCGATGGCATCAACTGATGTAACTGCAGATTGAAGATTGATACAGGTATTTGAAATTAGAGAAAACATGGCTTAACTTCTTGTATTATATATTCACATAATTCTAGACATTACTACAGACAGTCATCATCAAGAAATCATATATGCTCATTAAAGTACAAAAGAAAACAAAAACTCACATAGGGTTCTATGTGAATGTGTGGATTTTGGAGAAGGCTTCGGACAACGCGCATGAGAGCAAAAAGAACAGGAAGATTATTCAGACTTCGAGTAACCTGCGATTGGCTTTTGACAAAATCAACAATTGGAAAATAGGGTAGTGTGCAACTGAACAATATATCAACAAACTTTACCTCATCTGCGATGAAGTATGAAAAATATGGAACTAATGGATGGAGACCAGAATCTGCCGCCAGGCTTCTAAGAGCTTCTTTGAAAAGGTCAGAGTCATACTTAGTCACAGTAAGCTCAGTGATTTTCTCAAAGTATAGCTGTGGGTTTAAGAAGAAATAAGAGGAAACTGTCAGCCAGCTTTGTCAAGTGAATACCAATGTTATTAAAAGCGAGAAAGGCGCTTAGGCGCTTAGGCGAGGTGAAACAAGGCCCTAGAACCTCAACACCCTTAGGGCGAAACACCTTCAATGAGGCGAGCCCAGGCGAGCGCTTATTGCCATAAAAAAAGACACACCTGTCTTTTTTTTTTCTTTTTCTTTTTCTATCAACCCTATATTTAATGAGTTCAATTGTTAATTAGGGATTTAAAAAAGACATACTTACTAATAAAGAAAAAAATAAATATAGGGGGAAAAAACTAGATAATTTTAAAGAGGCACACATACTAATAAGGAAGGACATAACTTTAGAGGAGAAAAACCATGCAATTTTAGAAAGACACACCTACTAATAAGGAGAGAAATAAATTTAGGAGAGAAAAATTAGGTGATTTTAAAAGGCACACTCACTAATAAGGAATGAAATAAATTTAATGGGGGAAAATAGGTGATTTAAGTGTACAACTGCTATTTCTTAAAAAATAATGCGTAAATTAAAAGATTAACCATTAATTAGAGAAAATTGAAGAGCCAACGAAAATTGCACTCTAAATCTAGCGATGGAGTTGAAGCTAGTACAGATGATGTGGACGATGATATTATAGAATTAGATGACTTATGAAGGTAGAATTTGCATTCTAAAAACTTGAGTAGTTCTAGACTTCTTTTGCTTGACTTTATGCTATGCTTTGTTTGACTTTATGCTTTACTTTGCTTGACTTCAATTACTCCAAAAATTATATATATATATATATATATGTAAGACTTATAAGTTATTTATTAACTAGCGTTTTACTTTACTTGGGTGTGCACCTTTCATGACACCTCTCGCCTCATACAATAAAAAATCTTAGCGCCTCAAGGAGGCCTAGCGTGCTTTTAATTACACAGATGAATACCACAGTCAATAAATGATATAAGATCAGATGTTTTTAAAGAGAAACTAGTACCTGTAGTTCTCTGGATAATACATGTTTTACAGGAAGTTTAATATCAACAGGAAGCCCATCGTCCTTGTTGTGCTCAGACCTTTTGTTCTCTGACGGTGGTACAAGTGCTGAGACAAAAATTATAAGGCAAACAAATCCATTAGTGAGACCCATATGACGAACAATGCAGTAGTGTCTGCACACAACATTTGTATACATCCTTACTACAAAATCCAATATGAGTAACCGTGGATAAACATGGTGCTCCAAAGATTAGAAAAATGACAAGAACAATGAAGGAAGTGAGCCACATGGACTAAAGGTTTCTAGTGAATGTTTGCATGACGTAGGTTCATAAATATAACAACAGTCAACAGAACACTAAGTAATTATGATTTTTCCAAACAAAAGCAGTCGCAGAATTAAGCCAAATGAGATCAATTGAACCAAAATGCTCAGTACATAGCAACAAATATAATGAGAAGAATTGCATAAACAAAGATGTTCATTTCCTATGTGAATTATGGAGTTACCCTCCACAGGAGCATTTTCTGGAATTGCAGGTTGAACCCCTTCAATGGCAAGCCAGTGAACAACTATAGTGGTGTCAAGTGGTGCTTTAGGTAGAGGTGCTTCAATTACCTACAGATGCTCAGAAAAAATGGGAAGTACAAAGACATACAAATTAGAAATCAAGAACAACAATCACAAGGAGGGAATAACTTACCTCTTTAAAGTCAACATCTTTGTCATCAATATAGAACAGGTCCTTATGCCCTACAGCTCTTTTGAAGCGCAAAGGGTCAGCGGAGGCAAGTCCATAAACAGGCTGGATTAAGAAGGTTCACAATAATGAGTACAAGATAAACCTGGAAATGAATCAAGCACTGATAAACCTGGTTAAGACTTAGGGACTAGTTTCACATGAAAGGTTCTTGAAATCAACAAGTTTTACCAGCTCGTAAATAATATTAACCAAGAGATAGGCAGCGGAAAGCTTTGATTTTTCTTCAAACAAAAAAAAAAGGATTTTTTTTTTTTTTACTATGTCCAACTTTCACAGAAGTAAACCTTGAAAAAGAATAACCCCCCGATAATCGAATTTCTCATTTCCAAGGAAAAATAAAAACAGGTTGTTTTCAATCAAAACTCAATTCGTGATCATCCATGAGCTAGCAAACGGCCAAAATCATACCGAACTCTAAAAATATAACAAAGCCAAAACCCTAAATCAAAGAGTAACCCTAAAGAAGTAAACTTTGCCCCAAAGAACTCAATTGCTTATGCTTCAAATATATAATTTTATGCCTCCGATCAAAATATCAAACAAAAAAAGAGGTAAAATCTAAATCAAAATTCTCCAAAATCACAGAAATCCAGTAAAAAAAATCACCAAACCACACTGAAACAATGATCTCAAGAACTTCAAATAAAAGAATCGCCCTCAGAAAGAAGATAAATTTACCCCCAAAAACAAACACAAATGCGAAATCATCATCACCCCAAACACCACCCGCAACCCAAACAAAATAAGAAAAAAATCCGAATCGACAACGCCCCTTCAAGCAACACCAAAACCTCATCAAATCCAGAGAAACCAACACAATACCTCGACGTTCCTCAGGTTAAGGGCGCTGTCAACGTCGTCAGCAGTGAGTACTGTGCGCTTGGAGTGGCGCATGCACTTGATCGCTTCCTGCATGATCTCCCGCAGCCGATACTCCACATCCGGCGACAGCGCCTGTGCCACATCGCTAGAGAGATTGCTGATACCGATGCTCTGAGCAATAACCTCGATCGTCTCCTTCGGTACGATGCTCATCTCTCAAGCTCTCTGCGCGGGCGCCTCCGCGCGCGCGCGCAACCTGTTCGACCTTTTGCCCCAAAGCCCAATCTAAGCTTAGGAAGCTGGTGGGAGTTCTGTGTTAACGGGTCGGATCCATTTAAACCCGATAAGATCCAAATCCATTATTTCCTAAGGAATAATTATAATTAATAAATTCCGTGTATTTACTTACTTGTATGGATTTAGAGTTTATTTTTAATTTATTTAATAAAAAAACTCATGTATTTTAAAAATTCATGCTTTAATCCAATTTTATTTTTATTTTTATTTTTCATTTCTATAAAATACCAATGGTTACTGTTATTATATAAAAAAAAATAAATAGAAAACCTTTGTGGTTTCTGGGTTTTACGAAATAAGTAATAGAATTTTTTTTTAATATGGTTTCTTAAATTAAAAAATTTGTTATCAAGTTATTAATAGTGTTAACTCACATGGGATAAAATTATCATTTTATTTAAAAATTAATTTATATGATATATATATATATATAACCAAAAGATTTTTAGTCTCGTGGTAATCGTGTCATTGCGAAAAACAAGATATTAGAGGTTTTGAATTTGAGTCTTACTAGTTTAACTTATTGTTCAAACATCCTATCAGACTTGTTGTTCAAACATCCTATCAGACGTGGGCACACAGGTTATTTTTCTCTTTTATAAAAAAAAATAAATTATCTAATGTGGATATTTACATTATGCTTTTTTAAATATTTTTTCGGCTTGTACTAGCCCACAAAATTTGCTATTGTACTACATGAAAATTATATTTGTTAATGTGTTATTATAAACCAATTTATGGAAGTTGTTTATTACTATTATTATTATTATAAATTAAATAAAAGAAGAACATTACAAATAGTATCTGTCACGTGATCATCACGTGCTATTAATTTTTTTTTAATTACTTTAAATACTAATTAGTTGAATACAAAACTAACTATTTTGAAACTTTTTTTTTCCTTAAATTTATGTTTTTATTTATATAATTTTCAGTTTATTAGAATAATAAAACTACAAAAGAAAGCTAATACTATGATAAGCTACTAGTTTTCTTCTTTCAACATCATGGATCATAACTTAAAAACCAAAACAAAAACAAAAATCTTTATTAAAAAAAAAAACTAATACACATTTAGTTCGAATCAATGTATTTATGAAATATTAGCAAAAGAACAAAAAATAAAAATAAAACAGTTTTCTTCCTGATCTAAATCAACACTTCAAATGAATTTGCATTCCAGACAAATTCAAGTTAATTCAGAAACAAGAATCCAAACAAATAAAGCCAGGAATCAGACAGTTTTCAACCCTTAATTTTGTGCTGCTTTTTTTTTTTGTTGGAACATATTAATATGAGAAATGATCACTATGGTATTAATTACATCAGTAGATTTTTGAAGAATAACAAACAAACAGAGAGATTATTAACTTTTGCTCATTTCTTCCCATACAGGTAATATACCTTGAGCTGCCAATCTCTTTTTAACCCAAAAAACTACATGTCCAGCAGTAATTCTCCTTTCATCAATCAAGAAAGGCTCAATTGTACTGGCTTCACTCCCATAAGAACTCAGAGCAAAACCTTTAGGCCCTGATCAAAACATTAAAGCAGTAGCAGTACTTTAAGTTTATGTTTGACTGTACAATCAAAAAAATATGTCAATAATTTTATTATATAGTTAGTGTAAATAATTATTATAGTAATTGTGATATATTTTATTCTTATAGAATGAGAGTTTGATTAACAAAATTAAAAAAAAAATTACGGAGGCCGACCGAAGACCGGGTGGACCGCCGGCATGTCACTGGAGACCGGTGGCCGGAACGGAAAGGAGAGAATTTTTATAATGAGAATATTCCACTCTTAGTGGAATATGTTTTTATGCCTAATACCTATATTATGTCATAATTTTATACTTTAAAATAACTACTAAAATGACATAAATCTCAGAAAATGTTAAATTATGGTGTATTGTAAGAATTATGTCATAATTTTGACCTATTCAAACGGGCACTAACTGTTAGCATTATTAGTATTACTCACAATTGAAATGAGAGAGAATTCATGGTATACCAGTGAGGACTCCATTTGGAAAGAAAGCCCAGAAGTTATAAGGAATATCATTCTTCAAGAAGCTGCCTTCCAACTGAAAACAAACATCAGTTGTTTGAATGTATAATTTTGGTGCAGTATTCTACTGAACACACAAGTACACAACAAACCTTGTTGTTTTCGAATGTGATCTCAATCTGAGAAAGGTCTTCTTGAGCTTCTAGAATGGCTTTAAGTGAAGGGATCACATCCTCGGCCATCATCTCTGGTAGAGCTTTCACCGGAGGTTTCTTGGGTTTCACTTGAGCAGTGGTAGCTTCCGCCGGAGAAGGTTCGGCTGCCTTCTTATCAGGAACTAATAGAAGTAAACAATTCAATAGATCAGATGAGAATATTGTAAACAGTAGTAACACAAGCTGTGAACTTGATTGGATACCAGTGACAGTTGAGGACTCTTGCACGGTTGAGCACATAACCGCACTGCTGCAAGAATGACCTTTGCTTGCTTCGTATTGCCGGACATTGATAGAAAAAGGTGGCATCAAACTTGGAGAATATCTTCTCAGCCTTGCAGGTCTAGCAAGCGGACCGCATATGTTGATCGAGTTTGAAGCCATAGTGAGTAAAGGTAGTAACTATTCTTTGGAAGCAGTGAGAACATAAAGGAAAGAGTGAGAGACCATTAGCTTTAAGTTTTCTGATTGTTTCAATGAAGGAGTTTTGGTTCAGGAGAGGTAGAAGAGAAGTTCATTTCGGCTTGGCTTTGAATGTGAAGATAAGAGAAGAGTGGTGGGAATGCAATGGCTCTTATTCATAGTAAAATGCCATCCACTAGTTCTCTGAATGGCCCTCCTCTTCCCTTACACTACTTGGATGCAATTGTCTCATTTGTGTGACTTCAGTCTGAATTCTACACCTATTCAAATTCATGTGATCCCTACAAGCACAGTAAACTGCAATTTATTTAATAAAAAAATACAAATGTACATACCAGTTTTAACCGAATTGTGCACAATGCACATTGCTAATTGACTGACAGTTTTGTCCAACATTAACTAGTTTTCAAATTACTATTAATATCCCTTCTTTATCAAAACTTCTCCCCTAAACAGTAAGAGATTTTATTTAGTACTTATATTAACTAAAAAACGAAAGCCTTAAATGAAAATATCCCTTCAGGCCTTCACCCCATCTACATCATCATCATCTGTCCCTATCAACATAACTCTAATGACATTAGTTCAACTATCCAAATCAAAGGGATGCTTGCCTTGCAAAAGACGTGAATCATGATTGATCCAAGTTGAATAACGAACCTATAATTCTCATTTATAGAGAACTTGTATAAGGAAAACAAAATAGTAGAATTAGGAGTGGAATAGAATAGAATAGAATACTCACAATATATCAAGAAGACAGAAGTTGAAGGCATAAACATGGTTTTCGAAGCAGAGGACAGCAGTGAGCTGATGTTCTTCATTATCATAGCGTGGCTCTTCATCACCTCCTTGTTCATATTCAGTTGCACAGATGGCCCCAAACAACCGTCTAAATCATAATGAAGAAAAGATCTATGTAAATTGTATTATGTGTCAATGTGTTTTTGTTCCATTTGATTCTGTGAGCAATGAATGCGCATGCATATCCTTCATCTGAGGAAGAAGCACTAATTGTAGCATCTCATATAGCTCCTTTGCTTGCGGATGAAACTGATCACCAGCATAAAACAAATGGCTTCTCATATTCACTTCAATCACACTATAACCAGGAACTTTCTTCACGTTCTTCTCTTTCATCAACTTTCTCACTCTACCAACATCAGTCCACAAGCCACAAGATGCATAGACATTTGCCAAGAGTACATAACTCCCAGAGCCCGATTGCTCAAGCTGAATCAACTGTTCACCAATGCCGCTAGCAATTTCGATTTTGTTGTGCACCCTGCATGCTCCGAGCAGTGCACCAAGCACCGCTTCATCACACTCACTTGGTGGCATTGTACTCACCACTGATTTTGCTTCCTCAATATACCCAAAACGGCCCAATAAGTCGACGAGACATGAGTAATGCTCAGCCTTTGGCTCTACTTTGTATGCGAGGCTCATTGAATTGAATATCCTCCTACCCTTCCCCACAAGACCAATGTGGCTGCAAGCTGATAACACCCCTACAAAGGTGATCCCATCCGGTTTCTCTCCTTGCCGTAACATCTGTGCAAAAACCTGCAGTGCATATTCACCACAGCCATGGTTAGAGTAAGCAAGTATCATCGATGTCCATGAGACAACATCCTTGATCACAAGTTCCTTGAAGACAAGATAAGCAGAGGCCAGATAACCACTTCTGGAATACATAGAAACCAGAGCATTTGTCAATGAAGTATCAGATTCAAAACCAAGTCTCAATGCTAATGCATGAATTTGCATGATCTCAGCAATACGCTCGCATGCAACTAAAACGCTAGTTAAAGTAGTTTCATTCCGCTTCACTGGAGACACAAGCATGAGCCGAAAAAGTTCCAATGCTTCCTCTTGGAACTCATTCTTCACACACCCATCAATCATAGCATTCCAACTCACAACATTCTTATCAGGCATCCTATCAAATACTTCCCGCGCCTCAGCCACAAATCCATTATCAACATATGCAGTAATCATCGCATTCCATGCCGCTGCATCCTTTTCCAGCATCTGATCAAAGAACCCTCGTGCTCTCTCTATCAGTCCATTTCGCGCAAGACCAGTGACCATAGTTGTCCAAGAAACCATATTTTTTTGAGGCATCAGCCAAAACAATTCAATCGCCTCACTTGCTCGATTACCATCTAAATACCCCAAAATCATCACATTCCAAGAGTAAATATTTCGATACGGCATTTCATCAAACAGCTCCCGTGCCTCTGCTAATCGACCATTATCTACATAAACCTTGACCATCGCCGTCCAAGAAACAACATTCTTCTCCGGCATCTGATCGAAAACACACCGAGCATCCGATATCAAACCATTCCGAGCATAACCTAAAAACATAGTAGTCCATGAAACAACATTTTTATCCGGCATTTGCTCAAAAAGCTTCCGGGCATCATCCACCCTCCCAACTCGACAATACCCAGACACCAAACTCGTCCAAGAATACACATTTCTAACAGGCATTTGATCAAACAATACCCGTGCATCATCAATCCTTCCAACCTTGGCATATCCATCAATCATAGCCGACTCAACAACAACAGTCCTCTCAGGCATTTCCTGAAAAAGCCTCTCCGCTTCAAAAACCTCACCTTCTTTTAGATAGATACTGATCATTGAACTATAAGTGACAACATCTCTGTGCGGCATTCTATCGAACAGTTGGCGTGCACTCACAACATCCCGAGACCGACCCAAGCTTGACAATCTTGAATTCCAACGCCGAACATCAAACAGCAGGACGGATGATGCATCACTGAGATGTATGCGACCTGTAGATTGATTTGAAGGGAAAGATTGGCAAGATGAAATCAATCGATGAAAAGGTTGGGATTTTCTCCAAAGAACCAGGGAACGTCCCAAAACAAAGATGTGCTTTTTTTTCACCATCCTTTAATTTTATTATAATGAGTTTTTGACTTGATTTCACAAGGATGAAGACGCACACATGCACATATACCCCTGGAAAATTTTAAATTATAAATGTATATATATTTAGGGACGTAGTCCCATGTGTTTATAAATAGCATATTAAAAATTAAAATATATAGTATTTTAAGTATAATTCCCGAATTGATCCAAATGCTCTTTGAAAAATGGTTATATTTAATCTTTTATAGGTCAATTATTGACAGTATTTTTCAAGAGCAAACAGACTAGATGGGGAGAGATTAAAAAGCAAAGAGACTAGATGTGAAGAGATTAAAAGTAGATAGACTAAATTGAGACATTTTTAAAAATAGAGAGATTAGTGAAGCACCTTTTTAAGTAGAGTGACAAAAAAAAGAGACTAATTCAGGTATTATATCAATATTTTAATCTGATCATAATACTCAACTCAATCAATCTCAATTGTTCAACCAATTTCTACTAACAAAGATATTATTAAAAAAATACGATAGAAAAGAGATGAAGAAGAGAAGGATATCCGAAGAATGAATGACAAGTTAAAAACGACCATATTTCGAGGGTCAAGGGCCTCTAGCCAAATATGTGATCATACTTCCAAGGTTACTCTAATGAACTCAATCCACTCATAGGAATCCAATCTCAAGGGTCTCTAGCCGAGTATGTGATCATACTTCCAGAGTTGCTATAATGAAATCAATCTACTTCGAGGAATCCAATATCAAGGGTCTCCGGCTGAGTACATGATAAAAGATTGCACCCTCTAGTGTAATAACTGAAGTGCACAAAAAAATTAAAACCGTATTTAATAAGGGTTGACAATTGGTCAGGTCGGGTGCGGATTTTACCATACCCATACCATACTCATACCCATACTCTGCTAGTATACCCGAATCTGAACCCGACAAGTTTTAAAAACCTCTACCCACACCCGCACCGACAGATAATCGGATACCCACGAGTATACCCCTGCCCCGCCCCCATATTAAAAAAATTAATAAAAAAATATATTTTTTTTATAAAAAATATCTTAAAAATAATTATGATTTTTTTATAAAATAAAATAAAATAATTATAAAATTACAAAACTAAATAAAAATAAAAAAACTCTAAATTATTAAGTTGTAGAACATATTAGTTAGTGTGTGTATATATATTATATAAATATTTTAGTAATTTTAATTTTGGGTCAGGTACGGTCAAATCAAGTTTTACCTGTCAAACTTAGGTCAGGGTAGGGACAACGCATTCATGAAGAAATGATCTTACATAAGCCCGGGGATTATTCTGGGAAACTTATTGCAATTACTAGTATATGCTTGAATAAAAGATTATTTCAGTTGCAATGCACTGCATCGAAAACGCCGATGATGATGAATTGATGATTATGTTGAGAGAGCTGCCATTCAAGAAGAACCTTAATCAATTGAATGTAACAATTCAATTGCCTCACTCGTTGATTACTTTGTAAAAGCCACAGAATCACATTCTAATGAATAAATATTTCAATGAAGCATTTCATCAAACAACTGCTGTGCGCCTGCTTGAAGACCATTCATATATTATCCACTCACATCATCTCTCAAGTTAACAAAGGATCATGCTTCTCCACAGTTCAATTTATAAAAATGGTTTTAAAACCCAAAAACAGTGCAAGATCAACACAATCAAATAACATGTTCCTGAACAAATTTCTTTCATTAAATAAAAGATATGCACAGTCAAGAATAGACCAATTACAATTCTTCATTGAATGATAAGAAAACAAACCATTAGTAATAATGGAATTCCAAAATCATAAGCAACAATGACTTCTTAATCATCAACATTGTTCTTCCTCTTCACAGCTTTATCAATTTATAACTGTTATAAACCACATTGGTACTTTGAAGTGTGCTTAAAATATAAAATGTATATAACTTGACTTTAATTTGTAACATGTATCAAATGGTATGAGTTATCATGAAACACTCAAGATAATAATAAGAATTCAAAAAACTTAGGGAAATCACAAAATTTCCAACAATGAGATAAAACTTTCAAGAGAAAATTTAAAAAAAAAAGGATTTTTATTTCTAAAAAACTCATCTTTAGGAATTTTTCTAAAGAAAACACAACCGAGGAAACAATGGCGGAAAGAAGAACAGAGAAATACACCACCAGATTTTCTCAAAAAATAAAAAAAAAGGTGGTAGAATTAAGGAGGATGCTGAGAGCTCAGTGGAAGGAGAAGTCGTTTGAATGGTTCAATCGGCTCACGGCGAGGAACGACGAAGCCATCCCCCGCCACTGCCTCAACCCCGTGATCAACACGTTCATCATCGCATCACATCCACAAATTAATCAAAACCAATCAAGATCTAAAACCAAGCACTCATCGATCAAAACAGAGGCATAAAAGCCAAAGAAAAGGAAATCAAAACATAGAAATCCAGGGAAAAAAATACATAGAAAAACGGACCATGAAGGAGGATTCAGTGTGTGTAACAACAAAGATTCAGATCAGCGACGCGAAGTCTCACTGAAATCCGCTAAGATCACGAAGATCAATCATCATCAGCCTCCCATAAAACAGATGAAATTAGGGTTAGGGTTCGAAGAACAATGGCAAAAAGCTAAAGAGAAAACTAGGGTTTAGAGTTGCGATAGAGCAGAGCGCTGGAGTTTGGCGGGGTTTATATAGTGAGTGACTGAGTGAACACTGTGGATTTAGGGTTTTCTAGTGCAATCTGAACCGTTGGATCTTCTCTTGTTTAATATATGTTATTTATTTAATATTAATTAATTATTGTCACTTAGTGAATTCTTATTAATTTTTGTCCATTATTAACTTCCATTACGATAGTAAATGTATGGTTTGGTATTTTATGATTATTACTTGAAGTTCTGTGAGAATTACATTTTATTTAGTTGAGAAAAATATTTTATAATATACATTGTTCATTGTTGAGTGAGAAATTGAGTATCTACATCATAATTAATAACCAAAACTAATTTAAACTTATTTAAATAATAACTCACAGGGCCACAACTTTGGGGAGTACAATTTAAAAATTTATAATTACTTTTAAAAAAAAAATCAATAATTGGAAAGTGAGTAAGAAGATTGCTCTTCAATTTCCTTAATTTTTTTAAAATTATAAATAGACATTTATACAAGAATTCTACAAGGCAGGGAATAGTTGAGAAATTCCCAAATTTCCCTTAAAACATTATTACAACTCTTTGTTCAAATTGTGTACCTCATCATCAACCAAAAGCATTGACAGAGTACAGTTTCCTCAGAACAGCACAAAACTGAATGAATGAATCCTCTTCTTCTTCTTCTTCTTCTTCTTCTTTTTCAACTTCTCATTAAAGAGAGTCTGGTTTCACAATTCCATGGAGCTTCCAACCACCAAGACCAGCAGTGCTGAAGGCCTGCATAAAAATGCACACAAAGTCATTGTGTGTTGTTTGATTCTTCAATTTGAGTTCTTCTTCACTGTTACTATTAAATTATATTGGCTTAGATAATGCTCAAATTGTCAATACAATGAATGATAAGCAAATGATGGTGTATGTATATGCTTCAACTATATGAAGAAGAAACACTCAATGAAATCAAGTACCAAAGATGAGACTAGTTGAAAGTGTGATTATATAATTATAGATTTTGCATTTGCATGTACATGAGTGCAGATTGATAGAGAATGAATCTTATTTATGCCAAGACTTGCCGTTGTAACCAATCATTAAATCCTTCATTTTCATTATTTAATGTAAATCCTCCTCCCATGACTATAAACAAACAAACTAACTAACCTCTTCCCATGATTTACCAGCAGCTTCAAGCAAAGCAGCATTACATGTCTTGAGCTCTACAGAAGCACCAGAAAACATGGAAGCAGCTTCTTCCCAACCTCTGTTGTGGCCCATGCACCTGCCCGGGAAAACTCAAACTTTTCAGATTTGATACAAGACAGTAGAATTTAGAAAGAACTATTGCCGGAAAAGTGAATGTTAGTATGCAACAAAAGCAACAGTTTTCAGTATGTCTGACTCACATCACAGTAAGGCTCTCATCCCTTGAATACTCACAGATGGCACTTTGGAGGTGCTCTGCAGTCTGGCCATCCATTGCTGCAACAGAGTAGAAACTTGGGATAAAATACACCTCTGCTTCTGAAAAGCCAATTGCAGTCTCTTGCAAGATCTGAAGGGTTTCTTTTGTTCTTGTGGCATCACTGCATCAGGAAAAGCAGCATAAGTGAGGCCCAAACAAGCTCTTATGTAGCAAAGAGAAAGATGGAAATCAGCAAAAAATGATCATTGACAACATAGCAACGCATTGCAATGGGTCTTGATAATTATTGAAATACATGGCAATGACCTTTCATGAACTTCAGCAAGCTTGTACTATTCCCCAGAGGCATAGTGCAACAGGAGATGGTTATCTGAGTCATCATTTCGAAGACGGAAATGGAATAAATTAACCAAATGATTGTACATGATGACATGATTCATAAATATCACAAAAAAAAGACAAACTTGATTATGAGAATGTGGTCTATGCCAGAAAGCTAAGCTGCAAATAAGCTTTGTCAAAAACTCCTCCAGACCCACTCCAAAAGGGGCAATAACAGTATAAGCAAATTAGTGCTTTATTATGCAGGTCACACGTAAAAATTGGTTTCCAAATCCTAGGTTATATCTTCTAGCAGTTCCTACCATATATCCTCTTCATGTTTGCACTCAAATTGACAACTCACTGACTGCAAAAACAGTTCCACACTTCCACTTCATTTGAAGTTCCTCACACAGCATCCATATATATATATATATATATATAGAACTATCAAACCATCTAGTACTCATTGGATATCAAAAACTAATTAAGCTAATTCCCACGCAATCCTACTACTTAAAAATAATGCTGATGTCCTTGAAGTGTAGAGAATTAAAGGATAAGGACTACTCTTTTAACAATTTTATAAGCCCATCTACATATTGGAATCCTACTACTTAAAAATAATGCCAATGTCCTTGAAGCCTAGAGAATTAAAAGATAAGGATTACTCTATTTAACATTTTATAAGCCCATCTACACATTGGTCCACCTCATTCAAAGCTCAAGTCAATAACCATTGACCATAGAAGGATGCAACAAACATCAAAGATTAGTAGATTACCACACTTAAATGTTTGTTCTTTGACCAATAATTCTACAACAAAACCACCCATAACAACTCACATAATGAATGTTTTCAAAAAACATTCAGTTTGACACTATAGGAATACTAGTAAACAACAACAACAACAACAACAACAACATTCAAATGTTAACAAGATCTCTTATATATCACAGCAAGCATTTGAAGAAAATCCAATAGATAGAGTTCATGGGCATGAAAAAATCTGTGAAGCAAATCCCAACCTGGAAAGAATAACTTCTGGAATCCAACCCATCTGCTCAAGTTTATGAGCAACACTCATAGCATCCCTCCTTCCAGGTTTACTCAATGGCCGCTCATGATCTACATACATAAATGGAAAACCAGTAACGAAAAGCAAACGCATCAACAATCTATACTGATTCTCCCCTGTCTACGAGACAAGAATTTCTCTAACAACGAAAGAGAAGAAGCAACGGAGAGCTGTACCCTTGACACGAGAGCCTACGAAGGTGCTCTCCGCGTGGCGGAGGAGAATAAGGCGGCGACGGAGCAGCGGCAAGGAAACGCTGGAGGGTTCGTCGGAGGCCTCAGTGCCGGCGGTGGCGACGGATGTCGACCGGGCGGGTAAGCGATTGCTAGGGTTAGGGTTTGTTGGAGATTTGGGGAAAGAGAAGGTGGCGGTGGCGGTGGCGGTGGCGGGCTTAGAGCAGCAGCAGCCCAGCACAGTGAGTCTCATCTCTACTTGGATTGAAGACAAAATCAAAAATATTAACATAAATAAATAATATAAATATAATATGAAATTTTAAAATTAAAAAAAAAAGTTCTTTTTAAAAATATATATATATATATATATAATATCAATACCAACGAGTCCTTGTGTAAGGTATTCATTTCCAGGAAGACTAAACTCAAACCGAAATCGAACCTTTAAACCCACAAAATGATAACACATGTATTTATTGAGTTTACTCTACACCTGTGTGCACGTTCTTATATATATATATATATATATATATACATAATATCAATGATGATTTAGTCTATTGATATCAGGGTTAGTATCATTGAAAAGACTAATTCAAATCCCAACTCCAGCAAATGAATAGTGTTATAGAAATTAAACTTCTCTTGTGTGTCATCTCAACATATGATTTATATATATATATATATAAATAAATAAAATAATGATTTTAAATAATTAATAATAATTATTTTATTTTATTTTTTTTGACAAAATTGACAAGTAGTAAAATAAATACAAATGTGACCCTAAATATGAATTGTAATGACTTCTCAATCACAACCATGGGTAGTTACCGTTTTTATAATTTTATGATATATGATAAATTTTTGTTTTTTATTAAAAATATATATTTTAATTTATTTAGAATGGTGTCTCATAGCTGTCCAGGAGTTTTTAAAGCATCAATGCTTTATACAAATTAGTAAACTCTTCATAATTGGGGAAAATATAATTTAAATTTAATATTATTGAAATTTTTTGTTTTTATTTTGAATTCACACAAGGCTGGACGCAAAGACAAATATATTTTTTTATTAATATAGCAAAAATTTTATTTTAATTTTATGTTTTAAATTTGTCCAGAAAATATGTGAAAGCTTTTATTTATTTATATTAACTAGAAGGATAATCATATTTAAGTAAAGAAGATAAGGTTCATAACGGATTCGGGTTCTCAGGAGTATCCGGAACCCGACATAAGATCAGATAACGGGTCGGGTTTAGCGAGATTCGGAGCTCCACTAAAACCCTCAAACCCGGCAGCAGCGCAGCAGCTCTCTGGTTCTCAAAGAAAAGCTCTCGTTTTTGGAACTCCAATCCTCGCACTTGAAGAACAAGAGGTTCATCTCCGACTATTTTTTTCTTAATAATTTCGTACTCTCAGATCCATAACTGCTTCCAATTTTCCATTTTTTTGTCTCAAAGATGTTTTTTTTTTTAATCATTGATTTGTTGATGCTTCAGTTGGTGGATAATCAAGTGAGGAGATGGTTCTGATTTGATTCTTTGATCTGAATTTGTTTTTATGTATTCATCTTTTACATTAAGCACATTTCTGTTCTTGTTTGTTTGCATTTACTGTAAAAGATCAGATTTTTATTTTCATAAAGTTTTTTTTTTCCATTAAAGGAGGATCAAAATTCTATTTTTATGTAAAAATTCTCGTGTAATTTGTTGTTGGGTGCTGTTATATGCAATGTTTTCATCTTTTCTTTTCTTTTCTTTTTTTCAATGAATCAACTGGAGGAAAGCTTTCTCCAGTATATGTTTGCATAAATAGAATACTGAGAATTTGTTCTGTTGAAAATCTTAGCAGGATCTTGTCTTGTAAGTTCAATGGCTTGTTTTCGAGGCTTTAGAATATCATTGGGGCTCCAAGTCAAAGAACTAAATGCATGGAAGCAGACCAAGCAAGGCTACTGCTCTAGGGCATTCAGAATGGATCAGCAGTTGGTTGAATGTAGGGAGATTAGAAAACCATTTTTGATGAATTCAATGCTTGTAAGAATGTTTAGTTCCGAAGTATCGGTTTCAGAGCAAATGAATCTTATCAAGCAGCTGAGGGAGAGAACCAGTGCTCCGATAAAGGATGTCAAATCATCTCTCGTTGCCTGTAAATGGGATATTGGCAAGTTATCTTATTTAGCATGCTTAATTAAAATTTTCGTTAGTTTCTTTGCTTTATACTTGTATCATGTTATTGCAGAGGCTGCTCAGAAGGACTTGAGGAAGAGAGGAGTGGTGCTTGCTTCAAAGAAATCTTCAAGGACTGCTGAAGAGGGTTTGCTTGCAATTGCTCAAACTGAGAAGAAGGCTGCTGTTATTGAGCTTAACTGTGAGACTGACTTTGTTGCAAGAAATGATGTATTTCAATACCTGGTCAGTAATGTTTCTTAATCTTAAGGTGTTTTCCTTCCTTATCAAATGGGTATTCAGTACCTCCAGTTCTTGTATGACTAAATCAACTGTTATGTTTGTATTATCTTTTCTTCATATGTTCTCTTTTCGGGTTTAATTACCACAGGCTTCATCCTTGGCAAGACTAGCTTTTGTCATCTGAAGCCCCCACCCAGCAGATTCAAGGATTATTTCCTTTTGGTCCCAGAGTATTTTGAGGTATGGGCTATTAGAATACTTTTGTGTTTTAAAATGTCTTATCTGTCATAATGTCGCCTTGTAGACCCTTGCGAACAGGTATTTATGTTATCGGGCGTCCATAAACGTTGGTTTTTTTTCCCTTCACCATAAATATCCACCATTGGATGATAAAAGCTAGCTGATCATAATTATTTTCCCTTCTTTCTTGCTTCCAATTGTGGAAGGTTGTAGAAAATTTTCTAAATGTTTCCTTCACATGTAAGTGTCTGTTTAAACATTTCTCTTCATTTGACTGTATAAATCTCATAGGTTAACATCATAACCTAATATGTCTTGTGCTTGATATGATTATCTTTGTGGTAAATTTAATGATATTGTTGCAGAACATGGAGATTAGTTTAGATCACCCAAAACTTAGTAGGGAAACAACAGTGCAAGGTGCAATCACTGAAGTTGCTGCAATGGTTGGAGAGAACGTAAAGTTGAGAAGAGGTTTTGCATTGTCCACATCTTCATCTTCACATGGTGTTATATCCACTTATCTCCATACATGTCCAAAACCAGGTACTGCAAATTCTTACACTTTCCGCATTTTTACCCAGATGGAAATACAAATGTTTTATACACGTCCTGCTGAGATTGGAAATACAAAAATACAACTCTATGTCGAACTATAGGTTTTTGTATTTCCAATCTGTAATAAGTTCATATATGTCTAGAACTAGGTACTGCATCAAACATTTTTGTATTTCTAATGATTCACTTACAATTTGTTAATGTTATTATTATTATTATTATTTCAATTCAAAAGAGCTGAAACTTCCTCGCACTTTGATTAGTAGTTGAAAGATTCATGATAAATAAGTGTTTAATTTTATCTGTAGTTATTTATTTCTGATGAATGTGATGGTTTTATCATATTCTATGTCATGTCAATTTGGTTCATACAAAATGCTAGGTCCTCTGTCTTTCAAGTGATATGTGGTTTTACAGCTTTTGAAAGTTCTCCAGAAAATTTATAGGTGTAAAACAATGAAATCTCTCGTGTCATGATTTTATCAGGCTTGGGTCGTATCGCTGGAATACTAACTTTAGAAGCGAAAGACAACAATGCTTCAGTGGATGCTCTTCAGCGAGTTGGTTCATCATTGGCAATGCATATAGTGGCAGCAAAGCCATTATTTTTGACAAAGGAAAATGTTTCTTCCGCAGCATTGGAGAGTGAGCGTGACATACTGAAAACTCAGGTATTTAGAGAAAAGATTACTTTACCAACTTAGGAATTGCTAGATCTAGCAGGTGTTAACCAGTCAGATAACACATGGTTTTAAGTCTTGGTTAAAGGACATCTAACAAGTAGATAAAAGTTTTCTCATTTGATTTGGGCTGTAAGTGGAAAATAAGGATTTTCTTGTGATATTAGGATATACTTGATATATACGTTGTTTCCATTTCTCTTAAATGATTAAAGTAAGGGGAAATTATTGTAAAGTATCATGTGGTTTGTCTCTTTCTCAGTTCGGTACATGTGGTTTGATTATTAACAATTTACTATTATGTGGTTTTAACCGTTTGCAAAAAAGATGCCAAAACTCTTAACCCTGTTAATCTTTGTTGACGTGGCATTTAAAAACACATGAATTTTCTTTTTTGCCCTTAAGGCTTAAATCCATATTAAAAAAACTACACTCAATAAGGGCAAAAAGATAAATTCATTTGTTTTTAAACCGGGTTAAGAGTTTTGACATCTTTTTACAAATGGTAAAAATTACAATGTACTAAAGTGTTAAGAATCAAACCACAGTTACCGAATTGAGAAAGAGGCAAACCATACGGTACTTTCAGAATAATTCCCCCTTAAAGTAATCATGAGACTATACATTGGAAGTTTTTTCTAGTTTAATATTGTGTTCTACAGTATTTTGTTTTAATTATCCAGGGTAGTCGGTTGATCAGCTTCGAGATCTTTTCATTTGCTATCTTGCATTTCAGGCAGAAAGTTCAGGAAAATCTCAAATTGCCATTGAGAAGATGGTAGAGGGTCGCTTAAGGAAGTATTTCGAAGAAGTGGTGTTATTGGAACAAAAGTTTGTTATGAATGATAGTGTCAACATAAAGGTAAACAAAAAACTCTGCATTTGAAGTAAACATGCAATTTATTTTTCCTCATTTAATTATTTCTGCAACTCTTCCATATCCATAATACTGATCAAGCTTACGATGAATACTTTGATCGTCTTCAGTTAGTGTTAAAGGATTTGTCCAAAGAAGTCGGCACAGAGGTAGTGATCGGCAATTTTCTAAGAATGGAAGTAGGAGAGGGAATCCAGAGGTAAACATTATTACAATACGAAAGTTCTATCGCTATTCCAGTTAAATATTCATCGGTGCCCCGATCTCTTTGCATCATGTTTTAAAGATTACGACTTTCTTTTGCAGGATTGAAGCCGAAGAATCTGATAGTGTAGCTCAGGCCACATAAGTAACAACAAAAATTTCAGAAATCTTAGACAACCCGGAGTCGATTATTTATCATTCATGTATGATGAGATTTTGTTATACTAATTATATATATGTTCATTTGAATAAATTAAACAAACTCAAGTTCTCTATCACACTTGAGCTTTGCTGAGTTTACAGAACTGCAATCATGTAAGGATTTTTTTTTTTTGTTTTACATATTTGCCCTCAGAAAATGCAAGAATTACAAAATGAAAGAAGACAAATGGAGTTGACTAGAGAGTCATGCATGGGACCAAAAAAGCCACCACAAATCAATCCAAATTCTTCACAATGACTAGCTCACAAATGACTCTTCTTCCTTCCAATTTCCTCCTTTCTTTTATTTATTCTCTATCTAATTTATATTATATATAACTCTTGCCTTATTCTCATCCTCATATGTGCACAAAATTAGATAGACATGAATTATTACTACTACTTCTTCTTCTTTGTCTTTGGATTGCAAGCATGTCTCTTGTTGGTTGTAGCTTCATCATCTTCTTCTTCTAATATCTTCATATCAGGTTACATATGGCTCCTTTCCTTCTTTTTATTTATGTTTTTTAATTTTATATATATATATATATATATATATATATATATATATATATATATATATATATATATATATATATATATATATTTGTTGTTGCTCTTTATAGGTTATTTTTGGAATTATTATTGGTATTATTATTTTATTATTTTATTTTAATTTTTATTTTGTATATATAGGAGATGTTCTCAAGGATCAGCGATACGCTGGTCGGAATCTCCTTCAGACAAAACGTAGTAAGTCTTTTGTTTGTTTATTTATTTGTTGATTTATTTATTTATTTTAATAAATTTTTCTTGACAAATGGTAACTTGCTATTTCTCATTCAACTCTATTTTTACACCAGAGTAATTCTCTTAATTTCTGTCTTTAATTAAAAAAATTATTTTTGATATACATATATATATTGTGTTGTATGAATGGATGGGTTTTTTTTTTCCAAAAGGCTCCTATAAAATCTTAAAATAATCAGGAACGCCTTTAAGCAACACAATAGTAGTACAACGGAATTATATCACCTAGTTCTAGAATCAGGTATTTCTTGTTTTTAATCTATTCAAATCTGACATGTGTCCACAAATCATAATTAAAAAAATAATAATATCATATATGACACGTGTCAGAATATAAAAAATTAGAACTAAGAATACTTTGGTTCCAGAATGAGGCGAGATGTGCAACTGGGTCCTCATTTAATAACGGTATATATCCTAAAAAATTGTGAAATTAGATATATATATATATATACATATATCAAGAGTATATATATATATATATACTCTTGAGCAAATAGAATATATCAAAATCTGCATGAATGCCCTCAATGCTCAATATATTAGGATAATTTGATCAATTCACTTGAAATTAATAATTATTTTAATATTTTATTTTTAATTTAAAAAATGTACATATCCCCGTAATAAAAAAAGTCACATAACACAAAGAATGTTTTAACTAGAATGTCCGCTGAGTTTTGAGTTCGCGAACTACACAATTTTGACGAGCAAGTGCAAAGGCCCGGACTACCCGAAGAAGCAGTGTTGCTCGGCATTGGGAGATTTCGCCTGCCCATACGCCAAGTACATCAACGACATCTCCTCTGAATGCTCGTCGGACATGTTTAGCTACATCGATCAGCACTCTGGGTACCCACGGGGTCTCTTTTCTAGCGAGTGCCGCAGAAGACATACCCTGCCCCGGTGATTCTCCCACCTCCTCTCCTGCTGCTGATGCCAGTGCTGCCATTGCTGATGATATTGCTCTCTTGTTCATTCTCCCAAACTCTCATCTTTGTTTTCACTTTTCTCTCTATTCATTTTTGTCACAATTGATCAATGATACATAAATTTTAATTTAAGTACTTCTTTCCCTCTTTTTTTTATTTGTTTCATTTTAATTTATTTTAATTTTTTTAAGTATCTATTTTAAAAATTAATAAAATATTAAATATTTTTTTTCTAAATTTACTCTTTATGTTTAATTTATTTATATAAATTTTAATAAATCATGTTCAACTATATTTTTTTATTAAATATATAAAAAAATTAAATCATATTTAACTACTTCTACACTTTCTAAGAATTTTTTTTCGCTTTTTTAATATTATTTATAAAAAAAACAAAATTTTTACATAAAGGTGATTTTGGCAGCCAACGATTATTTGGTCTATTGACATCGGGTCCCTTGCATAGAGTGTTCACCTCGAGTGTCGAGCGTGAGCTCCCCGAGTTCGATCTCCATCTTGCACAAGGTGAGGGTACGGTTCGGTGGTGAGTGCGGCTCCCCCACGTGTTCATCTCTGGGTTCCGGCGCTTGTCGCCTTAAAAAAAAAGGTGATTTTGGCAAGGTAATACAATTTTATATATAATTTATATTATCAAATAATTTTAATCAATTATTTTTAACCTATGTGAATTAATTAAAATAAATAAGTAAAAAGGACAAGAGAGAGTAATGTTTTTTCGGGTCATGTTTATATATGTTCATTTTTAATTAATTCACATGAATTAAAAAATTTAATTAAAATTAGTTGATAACCTCAAATTTATAAAAAATATCAATTTTTTTAAATTTACGGTAATTAAAAATTCATTAATAGTTCATTAGTTTCTCCTTTTACTTTAATTATTATTTTCTTTTCCCTATCTCAAAATAGTGTTTTACGTTTCTCAAAAAATATTTCCTTCTTCCTTAAGTATTAGAAAGTGCAAAGGGTAACTTGGAAAAAAAATTAATGTTTCACAAATATTCAATGTGGATAAATAAAAGTAAACCAAAAAAAAAAAAAACAAGAAGTGGACATGTAAATTGGACCAGATGGAGTACTCATTCAAAATTAAATATTTTGAAAAATTAATTTTTTATTTTTATTTGATTTATCAATTTTCTATAATGCCGAGGTACTTCAATCTTTATAAAGAGATAGTTTTTTTTTTTTCAATCTGACCACTGGTATCTTAGAGTTCAATGGGATTTTCTGCATGTAAAAAGATTAAACTAATTTTTTTAGTGGTTTTTTTATACATAAATATTAGAACTCAAAATCACTTATTTATATAGTCAAACTTCTAGCCATTTGCATTTCTAGGTCAAAATTTAAAACATATTATTTAAAATTAATAGTATATATCATCGGTATTCCCTCATAAATGATTTATTTTATATATATTATATATATTTGGTTAGAAAAATGAAGCTTTGGTGTGGAGTAAATATTATTAAGTTTATAGTAAAAAATACTAAAGGAAATAACAGTGATTTTTTTACAAATTATGACTTAAAAACAAATAAAAATAATTTAGAGATATTTTATAATGTTAAATTAAATCTCTTAAAAAAAATAAACAAGTAAATTTTTTTAATTTTATAAAACATGGACAAACGAGAGAAATGTACAAAATTAGTATTTCAATGTTTGTATCCTCACCGAAGTGATTTTTATGGTTTGATTTTGAATTTTTTTTAAATGAACACTGAACACTCTAAATAATAAACTCAATACCAATAGGTGAAGACGTCATTGCATAAATAGGTATATTAGTAAATTTTTTTTTATTTTTTAAAAGAATAATCTTGATTTAAAAGGGATAATCATTCTTGGTGGGTCATGTAAACTGCACACAACTCTGAAAAATAATTGAATGATTTTTTGGATGACTCCAATTCTGACTGAGTCCTTCTCTCTTGTCTCTATCCGTACAAAAGAGCCTTTGGTTTTATCATTCCATATAATAATAATAATGATGATGATGATGATGATTATTATTATTATTATTATTATTTATAGGGATTTTAGCTTGCATACCATGTAAAAATAGGAAATTAGTTGTATGCATGTGTACACTAAAAATCAACTAAAAAAATTTTTAAAAAATTATTCTCTACACTTGTCTTTTATCTTTATCAATTTCATTAAAAAAGGAAAGCAAAAATCAATCTATGTTTTTATAAAATTTGCAAATCAATTTTTAACAATAAAAATATATAAGTAGAATTTTTTATAAAATTATGTAAATAAATATGACTTTTAATGAGAGTAACTTAATAATTATCTACTTTTACAAGATATACCGGCATTTTTCTCTTATTTATCATGATGTTATATATATATTTCAAAATGGAGAAAATTGGAGTCTTTTGATAACAACATCAAAACTCAAATGAATTAATAATTCATCATAATAAAAGGTATTGATATTGATAAGAGATGAAGATAAGTAGCTTTCATTAGGTGGATGGGTCCAAGAGCCCTTTTTTTTAAAAAAAAAAATAAAATTATATTTATAAATATTTGGCTATTTTCCACCATTAAATCCATTTGTCTTGCACCTTCCCACATTTCTTAATAATATATTCACAAAGATATTTCTCACATCATTACTAAATGCCCCTTTAAATCTATCTATATATAAATTATAAAAAATATTTTAAAAAATTGAATCACTTATTTTCACAAGCTACAACCCAATACAAAGTAAATACAGAGTATAAACAACATAGTTATGAGAGCGGGATCAGACAGTGCCATGACAGTTTGGTCAATGCATAGTCAATTTAAATAATTTGATTTAATATAATATTTATATTTATTTTAAAAAAATTTAATTGAAAAATCATGAGTTGAACCATTGGTTCACTTAAAAACCATCGATTCACACTGATTTTTATTCGTTTAATTATAATTTCAGTTCAATTAGAGAACCAGAAAGCATCGAGCTTATCGATTCTACCTGTCACATCGACAATTCTGGTTCAATTAGCTAACACTCGCAAACAACGTTTATGGATAAAATAAAGTTTTTAATATAATTTTAAAAAAATTATATAAAAATCAACATTTGGTATTCTTATACAATAATTATATATATAAAAAAGTAGTTTTTATCGGATTCGGATTGGAATGAAACAAATTCGAACCCGATAAGCTATCGGATCACAATCCGAGATGGCTGGCAGTTATGTAATTTTGGCAAAATCTCAGGGTTTTTTTCTCGATCTCTTGTTCTTATTATCCATTGTCCGTCGCTTTCTGATTGCGAGTGTCGGAATTATCAAAACCTAAAAAAAAGGGGGAAAAATGAGAAGAAACCGACTAAATCCCTGAAATCGAACCACAAAGCTCCGAATTTCTCACCCGATCTATCGAATCCATCGAAGCATCCATCGGAAGGCCTCGTTCTTTAGACAGGTTCGATTTTGCTGCAAAAAAAATGTTATCTTTTTGCGTCTTTTTCATCTAATAATCGAGAGTTTTTGTGTCCGGGATTGGATCTCTGTTGACTTTTCTCTTTTAGGGTTTCTGGGTTTTATTATTATTATTATTTTTTTCAGGTTTAATTCGTGGTTCTCTTGATGTGTGTGTGCGTGTGTGTTTTTTTGTTAGAATTGTGAATTTTTGTGGCTTTATGTTGTGATAGGGATTCGGAAAAAGATGTTCTTTACTGATTTTAGGGCTTATTATGAATTTTGTGGATCTATAGATTTGCATGTTTAGGAGTTTGATGGTGGTGACCTTTGATTTAGGGATTTTTGGAGTTCTAGTTTAAAAAGCATGATGTTAAAGATGCGAGCTTTTGTTTTATGGGTTTTGTAAAAGAATGCTTTGGGATTCCAATTTCGCTTAGGCTGATGATGTTATTTGATTTATTTATTAATAGTTTGGTCTGATGACTTTGTAGCTGAAGATATAATTTGCTTATACTGGCTGTTTATATGTTTTAGGTTTAGTCCTTCGATTAAATTTAGGTTGTTACTCTGAGTATTGTCTCAGTTTGTCTTTGATGATCAGAAATAATTGAAACAATGAGAAGAAAGCACAATGAAATATGTGAGTGTTCAATTTCTGGAATTGCTGGGTTCTTTTTGTTAGGTTATGCATGTGGACTGACTTTAAGAGGTTATCTAGGCAGTTAAAAACAAGCTATGGTAGTAGAAAAATTTCTCAGCGATGCATTATGATTAGCATGATGGAAATTTGTTTTTCTCATTGATTGATGTGCTTCTACTTTTTGCACCTCTGTGGTGAGGTTTACAGCCAAAGCTAGCTGCAAACATTTTCAAGCATGGCAAGCACATAGGCATCTTTTGTTATATTTTTGATTGTGAGCTTAGTCCTTGAGTTTAACATGACAGGCATATTCCAGCTGGAACATGTCACAGTATCAGCGTGATGACATTGATGACATGGCAGACAATTATGAAATGGCTGATGCAGAGGATGACATGGATGGCGATTTTCATGGACGGGGAGTTGGTGATTCAGACTCTGATGATGAAGAGTATGGACATTTGGTATGATTATCATCTTTGGTTATTTTTCTGTGTTTGCAGTTACATATTATTTCCTTTTCTTTGTTGAAGGTACTTGTATGGTTTGTCTGTTCAACATCCATTATCTGCAGCCTTAAATATATATATATATATATATATATAATTTTCCTAGTGATTTTGACTTCTAGTTTGTGGTTTAAGGGTAGGTTTTCTATCTTTATTGCTTGAGTAGTATTATTGCCTCGGCAAGGAGCCTAGGAACTTGTACCATCTGAGAAAAGATGATGTTAAATTGACAATTCTTCCTTGAGTTTTCATTTTTCTTCTGTGCCCTTCTTGATCTATTATTCAGCAATGTGGCCAACTTCATGTTGTTTGAGTATGTGCTGAGCATTGATATTTTTGTGTTTATGATTTGATGAATTGTACTCTTTAAGTATAAATCTCCTATTGTCTTGCAGAATGGTAGGATTACAGACACCTCATCTGCACAAGCAAGGAGAGGAATAGACATCCAAGGGATCCCCTGGGATAGGCTTAGCATCACAAGAGAGAAGTACAGGCAAACGAGACTAGAGCAGTATAAGAACTATGAAAATATTCCTAATTCTGGAGAGTTATCACTAAAGGTTTGAGATTTGCTACTTTATCTTGTCTTTATGTCAATTTTGCACAGAAATTCATCTCAAGCGCAACTTGTTCCTTTAGGAATCCAAACTGACCAAGAAGGGGGGATCATATTACGACTTTTGGTGCAATACAAGATCTGTCAAATCAACCATCCTTCATTTTCAGGTCAGCAAAGATGAGACCTAGTTAATATGTTAGCCTTCTGTTTTTATTGGCCCAATACTTTGTTTGACTCATTGAAGTTTTGGTTTATTTTCCATGTGAGAGCCATTTTATTGAAGTAAATAGTTGTGGTTTACTTGGCCTGAGTGTGGTCAATATCATTTGTAGCTCATGCATTTTCAATTTCCGTCCTTAGATGTGGCGTTTTTGTTTAGAATATTTATTTAGGCCATAATCCAAATGAAAAAGAATACATCTTAATGAACCCAGATATTATATCAGAACAAGTAACAGGGGAATTTTTTTTACTATCTTGTTTTGTGGAAGAAACTATTATGAGGTGTGGAGAACTCATTTTAGATGTTAGAACAAGTAATTGGAATTCTCAGTGATTTATAATCATAGACTATGAAGTTGGGTTTTTTTTCCTGGTAGGATGTTAGTTTGTTGTGATGCAGTTGGTTATGTTATGTTTGCTTTGGACTGATGTTGGGATACATTTGCTGGTTACTGTTTCCAGCAATTATTTATTTAATTATGTATTTATTTATTATCATTTCTTTTTGCAGCTAAGAAATTTGGTTTGGGCTACATCAAAGCATGATGTCTACCTTATGTCGCACTACTCTGTCATTCATTGGTCCGCACTAACTTCTGAGAAGACTGAAGTTTTGAATGTTTCAGGGCATGTAACACCTTGTGAGGTGCATCCTGTTTGCCATTAAGTCTATTATTGTTTTCTTCCACAAACTTTTTAATGCTATACTCTGATGGAAGTTTTCTTTGCGTCGCTAGCTTATCTTGCGAGGTAGCAGCTTAGACTTAAAACTCAATATTTTCTTCTTTCTCTGCAGAAACACCCGGGCAATCTATTAGAAGGATTTAGTCAGACTCAAGTCAGCACTTTAGCTGTAAAAGATAATTTGCTTATAGCTGGTGGTTTTCAGGGAGAATTAATTTGTAAGGTATTGCTGGAAAAAAGAATACAAGAAGAGTTTATGAAAGTATAACATTGAAAACTTCTATATGAAAGCACTGTTTACTTATCTGTTTTTCTCTTAATTTTTGGGAATGCAGTATTTGGATCGGCCTGGAATAAGCTTTTGTTGCCGGACAACATACGATGATAATGCCATCACAAATGCAGTTGAGATTTACAACAGTAACAGGTACTTGTTACTTTTCCTGATGTTGCAAGCTTTTCTATTACACATGTCACTGGTTAATTCGAACTTAAACTTTACTGCAGTGGTGCTGTTCACTTCATGTCTTCAAACAATGACTCTGGAGTTAGAGACTTTGACATGGAAAGATTTCAGCTTGCCAAGCATTTTCGCTTCCAGTGGCCAGTAAATGTAAACCTTTGAACCATTTATTTCTTTATGTGTATTTGGTTGCTCAAAAGTATAATTGAATGTTAACTGGATTTTATGCCAAAGTGGATCATTGACACTGGAAGTGACTTTGGTTTAGTTTAGTTTCTTAGATTTGTTCAATTTTGCATTTTTATTTTTATTTTTAACTCGTGGTGTGTTTTCTTGCAGCACACATCACTCAGTCCTGATGGAAAGCTTCTTGTCATCGTGGGAGATAATCCTGAAGGATTACTCGTGGATGCACATACTGGCAAGGTAAATCCTCAGATAATAAGAACTGAAACTTTGAGAGGCTACGTTTATTCGTTGCAATTATTACACTATTTCTTTGAATATATTCACTAAGAAACCTTGCCAAGTCAACATGTGGTTTGTTCCTCAATATTTTGGTTCTGCTTCAGTCTCTGTTTGCCTTATGAACTATAGCATGTTTAGCTTCCTTATTTCTTTTCACATTTATTCATCTTCTTCTTATCCAACATAAGATTACTTTTATGAACTAATTCCTCTACCATGACACAGACCATCCATGAATTAAGCGGACACATTGATTACTCATTTGCTTCTGCATGGAATCCCAATGGCTTCACATTTGCCACCGGCAACCAAGACAAGACTTGTCGGGTCTGGGATATCCGAAACCTTTCCAAATCAGCTGCTGTTCTCAGAGGCAACCTCGGAGCCATTAGATCAATCCGCTTCACCTCTGATGGCCGGTTCATGGCCATGGCAGAGCCGGCCGACTTTGTCCATGTATTCGATGTCACAAGTGAGTACGAAAAGAAGCAGGAACTGGATTTCTTCGGCGAAATCTCAGGCATTTCATTTAGTCCTGATACAGAATCTCTTTTTGTCGGCGTGTGGGATCGTACTTACGGCAGCCTTCTCCAGTACCGGAGACGGCGAGTTTTACACATACCTTGACTCCATGTTTTGAAAGAAACTTTTGAAGGTGAAGCTACTACAACTACGACGACTACTACTACTACCCATTGGTTCTCATCTTTATGACATTTTTGTGGGGGTCATGAAAGCTTTCATCTCAATAAATAAAAAGTGGAGAACTCCGGTGAAGATGTATAAAAGAAAAGAACAAGTTGTACAGTTTGCAAAGTTCATTATGGAGTTGAATTTCAGATTGCCATCAGAAGACTAGTATAAAATTTGTGTTTTTTTTTTTTTGTTTTTTTAAGATCAGTACATTCAAATTTGTAGTGGCAGCAAACAAACATCCAAATTTGTGTGATCAGTGACCATTATTAGCTTCAGTCAAGGACTTGTTTACAAGTTGAATTTTTTAAAGGAGTCATTTGTTAATTAACACATCATTTTCCTTAAAAAAATATACAAGTTTTTATATTTCTATATATATATACATATATATATATATATACATTCTTTATGGACATTTATAAATAAAAAAATATCTATAAACGTTTAATTATCGGATCATGATCCAATGGCTAATATTGATGAAACAGTATTATTATTTATTATACTGTTTAATTACTGTATATATTACTATAATATTTATTGTTTATCTATAGATGTCTATAGATAAATAATCGTCTATGTATATAAATAAACCTATCACCAAAATTAGAGGTGGAAAATCATGAAATTCAATTACAGTAAATAAGTAAGAAAATATCAAATAAAGATTATTACCATAAAAACCCAAGATTTACTTATATTTACATACTCTCATAACGCATGCAAGTAATTAAGAGAAGTTGGCGGGAATATGAAAGAGAGAGAAAATGGAGGCTTCCGTTTCCTCATAACCCACTCTCTCTACCACTCCGGATCTCTCTCTCTCTCTCTCTCTCTCATTCATACTTCTTTGGTTTTTGATCCAGAAAAACTACTCAGGTTCTCATTCTTCTCATTTGTAATTTTTTTTTTTAATATAAATTTTTAATTTGTTTGTACTCAGATTTGTTTCTTTTGACTACTTATTGTGATTGAAGTTTTATTATTATTATTGTTGTTGTTGTTATTTTATCTGGTATTTCTGTTTCTTTTTGATTTTATGAGAAGAAAAGATGAGATTATTCGGTTATTTGTACTTGATTTAATTTATCCATAACTTAATTTTAACTGAATTTTTTTTCTTTTGAATATCCACCATCTTCTTATTTTTGATCAGTTGGTACTGATCAGTGAAATTAGAGCTGAATTTGGTATGCTTTTTCTACCTATTATTATTGCCTTATTATAACATATATTTCTTTTTTTCTTTTTTTTTTTAATAGAAAAACATGCATGAGCTGATCATGAGCTCAAAAGAGAGATCAATGGCTGGATTTGGTATATATATTTTGATTCTTTTTTTATTATTAATGTTTAAGGAGCTAAAATTACTGTATTTTAGCTACTGAAATCACTGATTTTTTAGCTGCCAATTCAATCTTTCTCTTGATTTCTATATATCAGTAATTCTTTTTTTTTTTTCTCTACAAATAACTGCTTCCTTTTGATCTTTTCCTTCAATTACTTTTAAACTAATTAACTAATGATCAATTAATCTTTTGTGTTGAATTAGAAAGGATGCAATGCATGAACTCAAAAGAGTTGAACAATATGAAAAAGAGATCAATGGATGATGAAAATGATGATCCATCATGCAGAGTTTGCAAGAAGACATTCAAATCAATGAAATCATTATATGGTCACATGAGATGTCATCAGAGAAACTGGAGAGGAGTAAGTCCTCCACCAAATGCAGCTGATTTCAGTGATTCTAATCAAGCTTTGCCCCCGAAGAATTGGTCGATAACTGCGAAAAGAGGTCGAAAAGCCGGAAAAAGTAGTACTACTCCTTCAAGTCCTAATGATCCAATATTAACTGATGCTGTCACTAATCTTTTGCTTCTTGCAAACCAACAATCGAAAGCCGAAAAACCGGAGAAGAAGTCGGAATTAAGACGACATCAATGTGTTACTTGTAGCAAAATCTTTACTTCTCATCAAGCATTGGGAGGTCATAGATCAAGTCACAAGAAAGTTATTGTTAATGAAGATCGAAAAGTTCGAAAATTGCTCGATTTCGACTTGAATGAACCTCCAAAGGAGGAAGATGAGTATTAAATTAAACACTGTATTTTTTTTCTTTTTTCTTTTTTTTTTTTCTTTTTTTTTTTAAATTTTCTTTTTTGCATGAAGATCAACATCAGCAGTTATTTTGAGTTTAATTTATGATCAAAGATTATAAGATAGTGATGCATGGACATATATTTACAAACCCTAAACCTAACTCTAATGAAACTTCAGACTGTTGATGACATTTGTTTCTAAAGTTCATTGAGCTTCAACTCCTTCATGGACTTCTCATCCTTGCCAAAACCCTAGTTTGTTTGTTTAAACAACCATAAAACTTACTGTAAATGAATATATATATATATATATTATATATTTCTTGCTATTTATTATGTTTTATTGTTTCCTTTAACTTTCAGCCATTCCTTGTGCTATGATGGGTGACATTGTATTCTTTATTTATTTTTTTATTTTTTTTGTTAGTAAATTTAGTGTTTCATTCATTATCACCAGTAAAGAATAAATTTTACTATCTCAAAATAGATTTATAATATAAAAAACACTAATAATCTCAAAAAAAAAATAATTTTATATTACAATCCTAATGATATAATTGTACTAATTTTGTTAACATACTAATAATAATTTTCCTTGCATAATAATTAATCTCTCATAAGAGTCAAAGGATCAAGGTGTGTGGAAGTCAAAGGTCTTTTCTCCAATGGTTGACTTCCAACATCCATTCAAGAAAGAACTGATAATGAGCTTGAGTGGTGGTAACCATTGTTGTTCTTGTTGTTGTTTTTATTTTTATTTTTATTTTTTTTATTTTTATTTTTATTTTTATTTTTTGCATCATGGCATCTATATATATTTTTTTTTAACAAAGCGAAAAGCGGACGCACCACCGGGAATTGATAGTCTGATTCATGCGCACTCACCCAGCCGGGAATTGATAGTCTGGTTCATGCGCACTCACCCAGCAGACACAGGGATTGGGCCGGAATCCGTAGAAATTTCATTGAGCTCATGAGATGGGTAAAAGGAATTAATTGTGATAGACATGATAAATTTCGGAGCTCAAGCCAGCATGAAATTTGTAACTTTTGATTTGTGTTTAATTTGGAGGTGACAAATGACAGAGAGTGAATGAATGCAGCTTAATTTTGGTCAAAGAAGAATCAATGAATGTTTCCATGTGGCATTGCCAAAAAAACAAGGAAGGAGTTTACAATGTGTTGTTCTTGATTTAAGTATCAGAGATTTTGAATGTGTTTTCAAGATCAATAGATTCTAAAAGAATATAAATGCAGATTGGCCTTGTTGACAGAATTGTATCAAGAGCTGGTTTTGATGTTCATCATCTGAATACTGAAAACTTTCGTTTGCCTTATTTGACGATCCTGCCCGGCCTAACTCCTACATTTCTGTTGAATTCTCCGGGTTTTCTTTTAAGTTTTCAGGTAAAAAAAATAAAATTCATGGTTTATGTTCTTGAATTGTTCATGCAATGCATGATCATACTGATATACTTTGATGCATGTTAGTTTCAGAATGATCAGCAACACAAGTTCAGAAGCAATAGTAGCAATTCTCAGTCACATCAAAAGGCATAATTCTTTCATTTCTGTTCTATATTCACTAGATGATAGATACTGCAAATGCAAACATCTAAATTGCCGTTCTGTTACTCTGGATACTAATTTATGCGAACCAAATTCTTAGAAGAAAAAGGATGAACTTATTGCTTCAATGCAACAGAGCAGACCTGGCAATGCTTCCTAAGAAGAATTATAATTTGGCGAAACATCGGTGAATCTTAACAACCATCACTGTAAATTCAGCAAATCTTACAGAAATTATGCATCTTGATTAATTTTATCAATGCTTTATTTTACTGCATAATTGTGAGAAATTACTGAAGAGTAATAGCTGTTTCATCACTCAGTTTTGATTGTAAATTTGCTAGCATACATAAAGTATCCGGCCGGACTCAATTGACCATGGAAAAGTACATCATCTTTTGGCCAATTCTTCGACACAACCCGCACGCTTGGATCGGAAACAACCATTCAACACGACACACATGGGCATCACCTAATCTTTGACAATGTCATGTTTATTACACCCTCATGCATTCTATGAACTGATAGTGATAACATTTCCTTGTTGCTTGCTTGTTTGTCTAAAGTCTACTTTAGACAAACAATGCCGATGATTATTGCTCCTTTGATGACCTTTGCCCTGTGCTTTATGGATAGATTTTGGCCACCAAACTTGAATATTTCTGCTGATGATCACTTCTGTGTTCACATTTGATTATGATATGTGATATCAATAAATAAACACAATTGCTTGTTCAATCAAATAAATTATCTGAAAATGACTCTTTTGTTTCACATAAATCATTTTGTATACATGTAATATGAACAAGACTCGTCATGATTTGGTACTGGTGTAAAAAAAAAATGTATAAAATCAACAAAAAAGTAAAAAACGAAAAACTTCTCTGATCATCATGCTATTTACATTCAGTGAAATCAAATGCTGTGAAAGTAGTTTAGTACTTATGATCCGCCTTTCCCTCTGGATTCATCGATGATGATTTTTTCGAAAGATAATTCATCGTTGAGTATATCACTGCCAGTATCGGTTTGAAGGTCATTGAGCATGGCCATCACTTGAATCATCGTCGGCCTCCGAGGAGGCCAGTCATCTAGACACTCACAAGCAATCTTCAGATATTGATGCAATTCATTCTCTGCCAAATTGCTACTCATCAAAACATGATCGAAAATCTCACTGCTTGTGTTCTCTTTTACCATTTGTTTCACCCAACCAACAAGATTATTATCACCAAACTCCAAAGGATCAATCGGTTTCTTCCCTGATAACAATTCCAAGAGCACAACTCCATAGCTATAAACATCGCCTTTTGTGGTACACCGAAAGCTTTGATAGTACTCAGGTGGGACATAACCGGGTGTTCCAGCAAGTGTGCTCACACTAAGATGAGTGTCAACAGTATTCATCAGTCGGGCCATACCGAAATCAGAAACTCGAGGTTCCAAATTCTCATCCAATAAAACGTTGCTCGATTTCATGTCGCGGTGAATAATGTGAGGATTACAGCTATGGTGGAGGAATGCAAGGCCTCTCGCCGATCCAATTGCAATCTTTTTCCTTGCAGACCAGTCTAGATTGATCCCTCGCTTTGTCCTGTCATGCAGGACAACATCCAAGCTCCCAAACTTCATGTACTCATAGACCAAAAGCCTCTCATCACCAACATTACAGTAACCAAGCAATGGAACAAGGTTCCTGTGTTTGATCTTTCCAATGGTTTCCATCTCTGCCATGAATTCTCTGTCACCTTGTCCTGTGACATGGATGAGCTTCTTGATGGCGACGATGGTTCC
The DNA here is from genome assembly GCF_009730915.1 of Dioscorea cayenensis subsp. rotundata. Taxonomy (NCBI): domain Eukaryota; kingdom Viridiplantae; phylum Streptophyta; class Magnoliopsida; order Dioscoreales; family Dioscoreaceae; genus Dioscorea; species Dioscorea cayenensis. The sequence continues at coordinate 407,184 of NC_052486.1, read as the reverse complement.
GTCTTTAAGTTTTGCCTTGTAGACCTCACCGAAACCACCTGAACCTATCAAGCTCTCAGCACTGAAGCCATTTGTGGCATCAAGAAGGTGTGCAAAGGTGAGCTTCTTCAATGGTTTCTCAAATGTAGCCACATTGATGCTCAGAGGCTCAAGAACACCAGAGAGCTTCCAACTGTTTGTGCCGCCCGAGGATGCTGGTAGGCTCTCGACATACTCACTCTGCTCTTCTGATTGCCATTGCTTCTTCAACTTGTAGAAAGCCAGCATGAAGATCATCACAATGAACAAAGATATCGAAATTCCAATGAAAGTACTCCCTCCAAAAAACCTCCTACCTCCTCTGGCATACGAATTTGATCCACTGCTAAACTGCTGAGAAGCACAGGGCAACAAAGGGACTCCGCAGAGGCCGGAATTGTTAGCATACCGTGATGGAGGGAATGTGATGAGCTGCCCGCCTGTGGGGATTGGTCCGGTGAGGTTATTGTTAGACACATCCAAGTCACTCAAGAATGTTAGAGCTCCCAATGCCGCCGGAATTACGCCGATGAGATGATTGTTTGAGAGATCTAACTCCATTGCCATCTTCATACCTCCTAGAGACTCTGGTATCACCCCTGTGAGCTCATTGTGAGCCAAGTTCAGCACTTGCAAGTAGTTCATTGTACCGAAATTCTCTGGTATGTTTCCGGAGAGAGTGTTGTAGGAGAGATCAAGATATATCATGCTGCCATTTCCGGCATAAGAGTAGACAGTGGTACCAGTATATATCCTTGTTTGGTGGCATGAATGCCCCAATGCAAAGTCAGCAAGCCTCTCTGGCCGAATACCTTCAAACTCAAAAAGAACGCCGGCACCAGCGCAGATATTTCCAACCTCATTCCTCAAGAAGGCGAACTGCTTCCCAGAGACAATACCAGGAGTTATAAGGCCACTCTCTGATGCCAGAGATGACGGAATATACCCATTGAACTTATTGCTGTACAAATCTAACCAGATGAGGTTCTTACAGTGACCGAGCTCCAAAGGTATCTCCCCGGAGAGCGAATTGATTGCTAGTTGAAGGATCGCAAGGTTTTGGAGATTACTAATACCGTCGGGAATCTCTCCGGTAAGCTCATTGCCGGAGAGTGAGACCCAAACAAGATTCAGACACCTTGTGAAGGATTTTGGAATGCTTCCATTGAGCTTATTGAAGCTAAGTATTAGACTTTGCAAGCTATTATCACTATTAGAACAGAGATCATCAGTAGGTAGCTCACCTGAGATATTGTTGGCCCAAAGTACAAGATCAACAAGCTTTGGCAATCTCCAAATCTCCAAAGGAATAACACCACTCACATTATTCAAACTAAGATCAATCCTCTTCAGATTACTACAGTTGCCAAGATCGGCTGGCAAAGCACCAGAGATAAAGTTATTAGGAAGTGAGAGTTTTTCGAGATGAAGAAGTGAAGAACAGAGTCCTGAAGGAATCTCTCCAGTGAATCCATTGGAACCAAGATCAATCACTTGCAGCAAAGAACAGTTCTTCAGTGAGATCAATGGAACAGTACCAGTGATATTATTGAAAGGAAGTCGGAAGACTTTCAGAGAAGACATTGAAGTGCTAATAATGCTCTCAATGAATCTCCCTGAGAGATTATTACGCCCAAGATTCAAGCTTTGGATCAAAGAGCAAGAGACAAAGCTCGGCGGTAATTCTCCAATGAGCATATTCGCAGAGAGATCGAGCTCGATAAGAGAACTACAAGCGTGACTGAGCTCCGGTGGAATCTCACCAGAAAACTTGTTGTTGGCTAAAGAGAGAATTTTCAGGTTGGTGAGGTTCTTCCACAATGAAGTAGGAATGTTGCCAGATATGTTGTTTATAGCAAAGTCAAGCTTCTCGAGTTTTTGGCAATTTGATAAGCTCTCCGGCAACCCTGATCCATTAAAGGCATTGGAGGACAAGTTAAGGCCTTGGAGATTATCACAAGATCGAAAATCCAATGCTGAAAGCTCGCTGGAGAAGTTGTTGTGTGAGAAATCTAGTGATTCCAAAGAAGCAGGGATGAACTCTGGCGGAATGCTGCCGGAGATGAGGTTATAGGAAAGATCAAGAACCTTAAACTTAGAGCACGGTGACACGCCAGTGAATCCTCCGGTGAGCTCGTTGCCGGAGAAGTTGAGGACGCTCAAGGCATGGCAACCAAACAAGGAGTGATTCAACAAGCCATTGTCATTGATTCTATTGTGAGATAAATCCAGAACTCGGAGAGAAGACCCAAAAGGATAAACACCACCGGAGATTGAGTTCCCGGAGAGGTTCAAAAACTCCAAACGAGAGCAAGAGGCCAAAAACTCACCGGAGATTGTTGCAGATAAGTTATTCAATGAAATGTCTAGGGTTTCGAGGTTGCAAGAGAGAGAAGAGGAAGCAGTGGAATTGAGAGAGAGATCGCCATGGAAGTGGTTTCCATGGAGATTGACGTCCTGGAGATTGGGTAACACCATTAAAGCTTGGAGTTTAAGCTTACCGAACAAACCCATCCCGCTGAGGTTCAGACCAAGGACCTCACCGCCGGCCGCCGGCTGTGAGCACAGTACTCCAGTCCATGAACATGGGGAGCCATTACTGCTTGCATTCCAGTTCTTCAGGAATCCCTTCGGATCGGAAGACACTGATGATTGCTTGAATGCAATCAAAGCCGCGATCGAAGAAGACGAAGAAGAACAACATGGGCAAGATAAGATAATCAAGAGAAGAAGGAGAAGCAAATCCAAGGTTCCCATTGACAAAAATCCCAGCTTTTGGAGTGCAAATCACTGGTTTTCTTCACATCTTGAGCATCCTATGAATCAAAAACAAGATAGGGAATCAATTTATGAGCAGGAAAAAGATGAAATCAATGGAAGCAAGAGCTTGAAAACTCACAAAAAGTATGATTACAAACCAAATCAGACATCAAAACTGAAAGCAAAAAAAAAAAATTGGATTTTTATGGTGGAGAGATTGAAAGGAGGGATCTTTGGACCAAAAATTCGATTATTAGTGTGATTTTTCCTCTTTTTCTTCTTCTTATAATTGGAAAAACAAAGCTGGAAATTCACCAAAATAAACAAAGAAAATTAAACAACTTTGAAGAGAAAGAAAGAATTAGAAAACAAGCGTTTATATATATATAGATATATAATTTTGATCTTTTGGAGGGACTTGTTTGCTTGTTATGTTACTACTTCAAAGTCTTTTGTTGGAAAAATATTATAATGGAAATGATAATAGTAGTGGGAGGAATTTAATTTTTAGATAAAAAAATTTATAATATATATAATTTTAATATTTTGAAATTATTATTATTATTATTATTAATATTATTTTGTCTGAAATTCTGAGTCTAGTCAAAGTTGGGATTTGATTCCTTCCATGCTTGGCTTTTATGGCATCAAACTTTACCAAAAAGAAAAAGAAGGAAAAGAAATAAAGGAATAAAGAAAAATTCCTCTCTCTCTCTCACTATGTTTCTATGTTCAATAAAGAAAGAAAACCCTTTTTTTATTTATTTATTTATTTTTTTTCAACAATTGCCGAGAAGGCCGTGGTTTTATAAATTTATCAAAGAACAAATAGATACACAGAGTATATTAGTTATAATGATTTATCACTTTTTAAAAATTTTATTAACTTGATTAAATGTCACATGAGACAGTAAAAAATTGTTATTTTTAAAATTAAAAAAGTTATAGAAATTATGGTAAATTAATAAAAAAATTTTATTACTATGTAACTATAGGGAAAATAAATACAATTTTTTTCACAAAATATTTACTCCGAATCATTTAAATAATATCTGGGCTCAAAAATAATAAGCAAACAATATTGTAAAAAGTTCCGAGTTGTGACTTCCTAATCACTGCCATGTGTTATGTGTGGTTGTGATAAAAAAAAACATTTATTAAATGTAATTAAAAAAATTATACTCCGCCATAAAAACTTTGAAGTATTAATTTATAGTTTAGTTGGGAATAATGGGAAATTCCAGGGATTGAATGAAAAAAAGAGTTGAAAAATATATTAGAATCTCAAAAATCTATTTATTAAGAGCTAAAAGTTCTAAGAATTGATCGGAAATTTTTTTTTTTTTGATATTATTAAAATATATTGGGTTTTTTAATATTTGAAAACAGTCCATTATAGTGAATTAAAAATAATCTTAAAATAATTTTAATAATATTATTAGAAAAAAATTATATTTAGAATTAGTGTAGTGTAGGAAGATGATATTTTTGTTTTATCAAATATAATAATTATATAAATTAATGAAATATAAATTTATTTTATAAATGATTAAAATATCGAAAAAATTTAACTTATGCAAAGCATGCATATATTTTTATTAATTTTAAGATAATAATACAAACATGTGTTAAAAAAATAAATTAAAATCCATGCTTCTTATTGTATTTGAATTGCTTGTTTCATGGGATTTAAAAATTAAATAAATAAATAAATAGATTTAATTCCACGTCGAAGAAGTGATTAATTAGTGCCCATGTTATGTTAGGCTTGTCAACTCTATTTTTATTGACTCAAAAATTAATAATGCAAAGGACTTCATGAAAACATACTAATTTATTTTGGAAAATAAATAAAATAAGAAAAATAAAATAAAATAAAATATGAGCATTATATGAGAATCCATAACACAAGTGGTTCTTGGAATGGGTGTCACATCTCAAAAGATGAGTGGTTCTAATTAAAAGTTAATTTTTTATATTTAATTTTTTAATTAGACATTTAAATTCACCATATTTATTTATTTGTTATATTTCAACGTAGCACTCAAACAATTAAAATGGATTGGAATTTTATCTTATGTTCTTGTATATTTATTTAACCTCCATTTAAAATATTAAAAAATATTTTTTTCTTACATCATTTATGAAGGATTCTTATTCTAAATTCTCAAATAAATTATATTCACTAATAATTTATTAATTAAAAATTTTTTTATCTAAAAAATGAGATGAGATGATGTAATCATTACTTTGTTTGATTCCAAGGACAAAGACATAACCTTGTTCTCACCCACACGTGAAACACTCGTGCGATATCACACATCATAATCCACACGTGTGACTCATCTCAAAAGCCCAAATTTATTATATATATATATATATATACATAATATAATATAATATAATATATTATAATATCTCGGAAAAGTATTTGAAATTTCAAAGTTGGAAAAATTTAGATAAGGAAATAAATAATTGTCCTTGAGTCAATTGCTTATTTGAGAAGCAAATAAACCACTTTATCATATTGCAAGCAACCCCATATATATATATATATATATATATATAATATTTTCATTATTTTATAAAAATAATAAATTATTTTTTATTTCTAAAAGCTTAAATTTTGAATAATATTTTTATAATATATATTTCATAGTCTATAATTAAATAAATTGCCCCAATGAAAAAAGATGGTTATGTTCAAGAATTTATAATCAGGAGTTAAAGTTTTGTCATAATATAATAAATTTGAACTTTGATCAAATATTTTTTTAATATAATATTGAATTTAAGATGTAAAAATTTTTATTTTAAAATATAATAACAATATAAGTATAAATTAAATATAATGAAATGCAGAAGAAGAGAAAAAACTCAAACCACAGACGTTATAATAGACTTTTGGATATTATATTATTTTCCAAAAAAATAAAAAAATGAAGGGGACAAAAATAGGCAAGAGTGTGGAAAGAAGATGAGTCTTTGATGTGTATATAATATATATATTTTGTGCTTTGTGAGATGCTCATGTGAAAAATAAACAAATGCAAACTCATACACACACATAATAATAATAATAATAATAATAATAATAATAATAATAATAATAATAATAGATAATGAAAAGCATATTCCATTGAATGAATTAATGAATGAATATGAATCAATTTGTGTTTGTTTATGTTTTGACATGCATCAATGTTTGTTGGTGTTCTTTGTGACAAACTCATCAAAGTAAATGATATTATGGGCATCAATGTTTGAGCCTTTTTTGAGCTACACCAAATCCAATGCTCTTGTTCTTTGTGCATTATCTTCCTCACTTGATGACTTAACCAAATGTTAAAGCTTATTTATTTAATTTACAATATGGATAAATTAAACATTTTAAATTTTCCACCATGTTTTAAAAAAAAAATTAACTCTCAATTATCTGCATAAAAATTAATTACACTATGACTATGACTTATTTATAGCAGTGGTAGTTTGGAATTTTTCTTAATTAATTAATTTTTTTATTTTTATTTTCTATGGCTATTGGGCATGAAGAATTTATTTATTTATTTGTTGTAAAAAAAAATTGATGTAGTCAAGCCCCTTTTCTCCGACCTACTCATTCACTTGCCTCCTTATATATATAGGGAAAACATCATCTAGGACGTCCCTAGATTTCAAATCTAGGGATATTTTTAAATCTAAGCCGTTGGATCATCATCTGATGGTTGATTGATTATATAAACACTGTACACCTTTCATCGCTCCGATCATGATCGACATACATGACTTTGTAGAACGCGGTTTTTCATCGTTTCGTAATGATAAAGAGCCAGTCGATTTTCATCGAGTGATTTACTTATGGGCGATCTCTAGATTTGAAATCAGGGACGTCCCTAGATGATGGGTTCATATATATATATATATATATATATATATATATATATGAAGTTATTAGTGGAAATGGGGAAAATATTTTTTTGTGGTTTGGGAACATATCTTGCTTGTTTTGAAGGCTTGAATGAAAGACATGTACTCTTTGTCTCTGCTTATAAATATAAATACATACATATATATATATATATGATTTATTATTTAATTATTCTTTTGTTTAATATTGACTTCATTGAGAGAAATGCAAACCTATTTATGGCCCACTTATTTTTTTAATAATCATGTTTCATATTTATTTTATCTCACTAAATTAGTCATTTATTCTTAGTTATCATATATATATATATATATATAGTAGTTAGAATGGTAGGTGAAATGCTTAGTTCCTACGATTAATTAAAGCATAGAAAGAAATTCAATCAAGAAATTACTCTTTTTCAAACTATCACATGCAATTAGTACAAATTTGAAACAATCTCTTGTTAAGTTAAATAATGTGGAAATTGAGATGTGGAAACCATGAAATTAATAATAATAAAAAAAAGATTAATATAAAAAAGGTCACTCAACATGTATATATATTGAAATAATATTTTAAATTGTAAAATCAATTAAAAAAAAGGTTTCAAAATAGCTCAAATTAAATAAAAAAATAATTTGTTTATTTTCATATTTCCAAATCAATACTATGAAATGATTTTATTTTTATTTTTTCCCTTTACTATTTATATATGTACTATTTGAACTGGTTTGTATTTATGCTCTATAAATCTATAGATTTATACACATTCGTTTTTAAAATAATATTTTAATAATTAAATGTAAGCTCGGAGGCTATAAAAAGCTTTTTCTTATAAACATAAAAATATTTTTTCCCAAAATTATACATAAAATTAGATATTTTTTGGATAATATATATTTTTTTATGAAATGTGGGTAAGTCATTTATTAAAGATGTGTACAGATGCGGAGTTAATATATTAATATACACTTATCACTCTACGTGAGTTAAGATTCAAACGCACCTCATTAGAATAACAAGCATATCATATAGCAGGGAATTAAACATCAATAGACCACAAAGTTATTGGCATTCTGAGAACCATTCAACACAAAAATTAAAAACAAACAACACAAACACACACACATATATATATATATATATATATATATATATATGAGGACGGGTCTCATAATGCTATTTATAGTGCAAAGTGGGATGTATAGTTCTTTGATCTTAAACATCTGATCATAATCGTAATTGTGATTCGATTCCCTAAAAAAAATTATAAAAATAAAACTCATCCCAACTACCTATTTTGGTTGAAAAATACATTGTTTTTGCACTATTCATGACAATGTTGATGCACGTGTGTGTTTGTGTCTGTCTCTCTCTATCTCTACTTTTTCTCATACTACGGATGTTCTATGGACATCTGCACTCTGGTGAATTCTCGTTATCTCTTTTTCTCTCTCTATATAATTATACACACTTTTATTATAATAGAGTAAATATTAGATATGGTTGGGGCTTTTTGTAAAAATCCATTTGAGAATTTAATCAAAGCCCTACTTAAGCAATTGATGGTGGAAACTCCACTAAAACAGGGCATAGTGTTGGACCTGATCATTTCTTTCCGCTACAATTGTTTGGGGCACCATGAGCTTATCTTTCATAAGACACCTAATAGATCTTCCTTTCTTTAAGGAAAAGCATACAACACTATAGGCAGGCTTTTCTACTTGGTGCAGTTTCGCAAGTAAAAGATGATGACTCCACTTTGTTTTGGTTTGATAATTAGGCAGAGAATCAAGCCCTTAAAATTCTCAACCCAGATCTCTTGGTCCTTAAATTTTCTCTACACTAATTATCTACTCTCCAACTGGAGCTTGCTATCCTGCATGACAATTCCTTCCGGTATGCTTTCCTTAGGCAAGGATTGGCGGATTTGCAATTGGGATAAAAATGGTATTTTCACCATCAAATTCTTTTATAGTTTCCTCAATGACGAGTCTTAGATGTTCTTTGAGCAAAGCTCTCTAGAAGTATACTTGCCGCTAAAAATCAAGATTTTCATTTGGCTCACTTGGGATAATAAAATCTTGACCTTGGACAACCTCGCCAGATGCAGTTATAATTTCATTTCAACTCCTATGCATGTGTTTTGCCACCAATCATTAGAAACAACGGATCATTTGTTTTTTCTTTGCAAATTTACTACCAGAATTTGGAAAAATTTTATGTGTTTTTCAGTATCCTCGGCACTCCTTCTCTTATATGTTTGGTTGGGGGAGTGAGGGAGGGGTGAGAGGGTGTAGTGGTTGTTTAGTTATGGGAGTGAAGGGGGTGAGAGGGGGTGGGGAGGGGTGCCTCTCATCTCTCGTAACCAATGTTTTTAAAACCGGACCGGATAACGAACCGGTCTCATATTTGGGTCACGTCACGGGTCGGTTCGACCGGGATGGCCCTGCTTTTAGTCGAGACCGGGATGACGTCATAAATAAATAATTATCTTAAATATTATATATATACTATATATATATATAATAACAAACTTTATTATATTTTTAATCATAATTATCTTAAATATTTATTTTAATATCATTATGAGAAGATTCAAATAATTAATCTAGATAAAGCAATAAATACAATTCCCTAAACTTTTTATTTCTTAATCTATTAATCATAAATGGATGATGATAACTACATAAATTAAACAACTAATTAAATTACTAATTATGTGAGGATGAGACAAGGCATGAACAAAAAAAATTCAAAACAAAACTAGAACTAAGTATGATTAATTTAATTCTCATATTTGATCATCATTACCATTAAAATAAAAGTATAAAATAAAATAAGTCCTAAATGATCTATACTTCTTAAACAATTTACAAGTTTCTTTTTTTTTATTTTCTCATACCTCTAAACTCCAAAGTTCCAAAAATCCAAATAATATTTTCGACAAATCAAGACTCAAAGAGTATCATGAAATCAAGAAGAAAAAAAAGAGCCAATTCATGCCCTAAGTCCTTTCTTAAAAACAAAAAAACAAAACAAAAACAAAAACAAAAACAAAATAAAAAAAAATTGAAAACCGGGTTCCATCCGGTTTTGGTCCGACCGGCCGGTTCACCGGGTTTGGCCGGGTTTGACCGGTTCAAAATTCGGTCAACATTAATTCTAAAACCGGACCGGGCTATGGGCCGGTTCCCGGTTTTTCCGGTCCGACCGGCCGGTCCGGTCCGGTTTTCAAAACATGGCTCGTAACCCACTCCCCCAAATTGGAGTCTTTTGGGGGAGTGGGTGTTTGTTAAATTTTTTTTTTTTTTTATAAAATGATATAAAATACTAATACTACCCTTTACTTATTTCTATAATTTCCATTATATCCACGCTTATTAGAAATCTTATATTTTACTTATTAAACTTTTATGAAAAGACCAAATTACCTTTTATTAATTTGAGAAATTACTATACTATATATAATTAAAATCTAGTTTCATCTTTCATATTATTTTTTTCTTAATTTTTTAATGCGTCAATTAAAGATTAATAATAATATTTTCTTAAAATAACAATAATAATGTAAAAAGATAAACAAATATAAAAAATTGAATAATTATAGTATTAGTTTTAAAATAATATTATTATTTATATAATAATGATAATATTATTGCACAAATAATAGTATTATTAATATTAATAAAGTTTGTGTAAAAATAATCTTAGATACGTATAAAAAATTATTATGATTAATTTTATATAAAAAGATAAATTAGTAAAATACACATTACATCTCTTCTCAATCCTCCTCACTCCTCCTTCTAACCAAACAAAAATAAATAGATTACCCCTCTATACTTCTCAATTAAACCAAACATAAATTTTTTTTCAAACTCTCAATTCTCCTCCCTCCTTACTTCGGCTCACTCCCCCCTCCCTTCTCCCCCTCTGAACCAAACAGGGGTATATTTTACTTAGTAAATTTGAGTACTCCCGTTGTGTTTTATTTGGGTTGTGATCTTTTTAAGAGTCTTTTTTTTTGTTTGTCGTTATTTGTCTTTGAGTCTTGTAGTCTTTCCTTTGTAACGAGGTTTAACCCTTAAAAAAATTTAAAAACCTTTGAGAAACGGTTTCCCCAGAAAAAAAGCATGGAATGGGATCGTGTTCAAATCTCCACCTTCTGCTCTTTCAAAGATGGCTCTTTTATGAACTACATTCCAAATCGAAGCATTTTTTCATTATTTCTTATTCTTATTATTATTATTATTATTATTATTATTATTATTATTATTATTATTATTATTATTTTATCTGATTTTGTTTAATGCCTCGCCATCATCTGCCAGAGCTCGTTTCAATCTTTTAACTGCCAATAGGACTTTGTGCACAAAATCCAAGAAAAAAATGGTATCAAAGATGGTGCCTTTTTTATGAATTTGTGCTCAAGATTGAAAGGGCGGCAGAATTGGTTGTTGATTTGCTGCGGTGGATCTGTTTTCTCCTCCGGGTATTCTCCAAAATCGCAGCTTTTCAATCTTTTTTGTTTTTTTTTTGAGTGCATCTAAGATGCTCGATGAATTGCCTAAATGAATATTTATTCTTGTGAATAAGGATATTTCTTGTTTTCTTTAATGTATATTGTTACAAAATTGTTGGCACAACGCAGTGATCTGCTTGTTTTTGTGCAATTTGGTATGAATGACAAGTTATTGGCCAAATTTGTAGAATGGCGAAACTGGTTTTGGATTTGGGAGCTTCATTATGTGTCTAAATATCAATTGAAAATTTCTTCCTTTTTTGAGTCCATAACTTTGAACTTGGAGTTTTAAGTGTGTATATGATAGTTTATTCTACATGTTGGATTATCTTTTTGCTATGAATTCATTTGGGAACAAAGGTTTGGATGAAGTGCATAATCTAATTTGAACAAGACTTGCAAATTGCTTGTACTAAACTTTTAGCATGCTGAAGTTAAACGCTCTTATGTTGTGCTTGCTAGAATCTTACAAAATACTTGTGAAAATTCTGCATGTTAGAACATTCAAACTTGCAACTTGCTGAGTTATGATCACAACTGGTTGTCTTCAATGTGGATGCATCATTAATGGTTCACATTTCTCTTGCTTGCTCATTGACTACAATGAAAATCATGTATTTTGAAGGAGAAACTCTCATGAATGTTGTGACTTGTGAGAGCTCCGTGTTATATTGTTATTTGTTCTGTTTGACGTCAAACTTTTTGAATGACAGAATAACAATATTTATGTCTCATTTAAGAATTCGTTGTATCTTGCTGCTCATATTCTAGATATAGCGTGCTTGTTGGAGTCATTTTACTGGTCTCTAATACTTGGTTCATGTATGCTTTATAGATTTTAATTTCTTTATTTGTTGCTTTATTTGTTGCAATATGGTGCTGAAGTCAGTTGCAAGTTGCAATTGATAATACCAATGAAGATCTGATTGAATAAAAGAAAGTTTATATATTCTTGAACACTCATTGGATGCTCCAATGAGATGGTATATGATTCATGTTTCTGTAAAACCATGCCATATAGATTCATAGTTTGTCACAGAGGAGTTTGGTATGATTGGTCCTGATGAATTAAAGAAAGAGCACTTCTATAGTTGAAAAGAAAGAATCACTCACCTCATAGGCCAGGTGGAATCTAAGAAAAATTCAAATCAAATACTTGTCATCAAGATTTCCTATTGGAAAGAAATCTGTTTGCATTTCTAAATAGGCATGGTAATGAATAATGAGAGGCAATTCCGGTTCATAGTCCCAACCAAGTTCACAATTTTGTTGATAATTGTCTATAATGTTTCTCTCTTTTCATCGTCCTATCATTAATCACTCACCTCATGTTATCTCGGTTATACTGACAGATGGCTTCTTTGGCAACCGCCGAACTTTGTGATTCAAATGCATCTCTTGTAATAAAAGGAGATATTCGTGTTCTGCCACCAATCTTCAACATGTATGGACACTGCCGAGCATTCTCCGGGCCCATTGTGACACTGAAGGTGTTTGAAGACAATGTGCTTGTTAGAGAGCTTCTTGAAACCCCGGGAGATGGAAGAGTCCTGATCATCGACGGAGGAGGGAGCATGAGATGTGCCTTGGTTGGCGGCAATCTAGCACAGCTAGCACAGAACATGGGCTGGGCGGGCATTCTAGTCAATGGCTGCATCAGAGATGTCGACGAGATCAATGCTTGTGATGTCGGCGTCCGAGCATTGGCTTCTCATCCACAGAAATCATACAAGAAAGGCAATGGTGAAAAGCACATTCCAGTAAACATTGGTGGCATTTTAATTTACGACAGAGAATGGTTATATGCCGATAGTGATGGCATCCTCATTTCTAAGACAGAGTTATCTATCTAACAAACGCCGAAGATACCTTTCTTGAATAAAAATCATTACCACAAAGGTGGTAATCGGTAAGTAATCCTTTCCGATATTCGGCTATTTGATTGCAGCCAATTTGTATGTCATTGCTAATTTTTGGACATTGTAACCATTTGTGTTTCTTCTCTGAACCAAAATGTTGTGTAGAAATAATTGATGTTGTTGCTCAGGTTTCATGTTTCACAACCAAAGAACATCTCAAGAATCTCAATATATTGCTCATGACTCTTATCTATTTCTCTAAATGTTATGGTTATTTTAATAAGGATGGAGTGAGAAGTTTGTGTGGATGTAGAAGAGACCTTTAAAACGGAATAATTGTTAGTTACTCAAGAATAATTGCTTGTATACAACTATAAAACGGAATAATTGTTAGTTTACATCCCGTCGAATACTCTCACTATAACATGTAAATGGCAGTATCATTAACTCAATATGTGAATGATAAATGATAGTGTCATCAACTCAATATGTGAATGATAGTGCCATTAACTCGTATACAGATAATTTAAAATTAACCTAAAGTTAACCGAAAAATTTTATAGATACCATTTTCTTACTATGGTATTTTTAATAATTTTTATCATATATAATTGTTTGACTCTATAATCATATAATTAACCATCAAATCTGTCATAATAATAAAGATATATCACTTGCAACCAACTCAAACCATTTCATCATTTGAATGCTAATTTCATAATATTAATAATTAAATGCAAGCTCATATAGGCTTACAAAAAAAATTATTTCTTATTTACATAAGAAAAGAGTTTTTTTAAAAAATTATAAAAAAATTAAATATTTTTGTCAAAACCACTTAGTTTTAGTGGTTAGTGTGGCGATAGTAAGAGTTTGAATTTTTGTTGGAGGATTTAACTCACGGATGATATTACAACCCACACTCATAAGCCATGGAGACAGACGTTTGTCGACTTTTTATAAAAAAAAATATATAAATTAGATATTTTCTCCCAAACATTCACCACAAAAATATAAAAGAATATGTTGATTTTGATGTTATAGGAAATATGAATTTGATGGGGGTTATACATAAAATTACACACACTTTTATCATAGCGGAGTAAATATTAGATATAACTGGGGATATTTGTAAAAATCCCTTTGAGAAACGGTTTCCCTTTCATCCATACGTTTCTCACTCTTGTTCCTATCCATTCTCATCATTTTGCTCTTTCAAAGAAGTCTCTTTTTTACGAACTCCATTCGAAATCGAAGCCATTTTTCATTAATTTCTCTTTTTTTTAGTTTTTTTATTTGATTTTGTTCACTGATTCTCATCATCTGCCAGAGTTATAGTTTCAATCTTTAACTTGCCCATCGGAATTTGTGTACGAATTCAAAGAAAGAATCGGCATCAAAGATGGTGCCTTTTTGATGAATTTGTGCTCAAGATTGGAAGGCCAGCCGAATTTTTTGTTGATTTGCTGCTGTGAATCTGTTTTCTCCTCCGGGTATTCTCTAAAATCTCAGCTTTTCGATCATTTTTTTTGTGTGTCTCACATGCTTGATGAATTGCCTCAATGAGTATTTATTCTTGTGAACTAGGGTTTTTCTTGTTTTCTTTCTCTGATGTATATTGTTACTAAATTGTGGGTCAGCTTTTCGATCATTTTTTTTTTTTTGGGTGTATCTCACATGCTTGATGAATTGCCTCAATGAGTATTTATTCTTGTGAACTAGGGTTTTTCTTGTTTTCTTTGATGTATATTGTTACTAAATTGTGGGTGTAACACAGTAATTTGCTTGATTTTGGTGCAATTTGGTAGTGAATGACAAGTTATTGTTCGACAAGGATCTTCTCCAGGATGCTTCTAGCTCAGAGGAGTCTGAGACTGCGTTTGCCAAAAAGATTAACTTGCTTATGCAGTCTCACCGATCTGATGCCACTTCAATCACCCTCAACTCTCCTCCTGCCCTCGAAGGATCTTGCATTGTGTGCCTGGTGAAGCTAACGTTGCAAGATACCTTCCTCACGTTGGAATGAAGGCATTGGTTTCATGGCCCACCTTCTCCTCTCATCCAAGAAGAAAGGAACCGCAGATCTCTCTCCGGCATGTAATTCTTCTAACTTTTGATAAGAAGAGGTCTGAAGCTATTTATTCAAATAGAAAGAAATCAGAACAAAAGGCTACAAAGAGAAATGGAAAGAAGAAGAAACAACAAAAAAACACTAAAATTACAAAGAAATGCCATTGGCCAACATGACTTTCATGATCTAGTTTGGAAGGTCTCTACCCTGATGGAATAAAGAGATATCATGCAGGCTAAGACCATGAGTAGCAATGCTGAGAGCAGACCGATTCCAGTCTCAAGGAATTGAGCGAATCTGAGGTTTGCCCATTATAACCAATAATTCATTAAGATCTTCAAATTCACGTTCCAACCTCCGATCATCAGCTGATCTTCCATGATTAAGGACAACCCTGCAGATAGTAGTTTGCAGTGAAGACATGTTTGATAGCTATGTTTTTGCCATTAATACATCTGATTGGTCTGATTAGTCTGCAGATGGTAATGGTAATTCTTCTAACTTTTGTCTATTTCTGATTGGTCTGGTATCCAACTAGATAGGTACTGCATGGCACCCAGCATAAATCTAGAGGACTCCCAGCTTCATAAGCAATTCTGTGTTAAACTTATCTGCTAAATGGAGCCCTCTAGAGCAGACCTAAACAGGGTTCTGTGGAGACCTCTTAATAGGTCCGTACCGAGAGACCATGTTAACCCCTGTGAAAATCATCTCCTGAAACATGAGAGGCTTGGGCCATTTGTCCAACCAGTTCCTAGTTAAGGATTTTCTAAATATTTGTGATGTCCTCATCCTTGCTTCGACCGTTGACCAGAGAAAATTTTGGAAGAATGGAAGAAGCTGAGCCCCACCTTTCTTGTCTGTACCACCCTTGAGTTTTGGATCCGGTTGGAGCATTATTGAGTTGCAATAATTGAGGATTAGAGGATGTTAACTGAAGACCAACCTTCTCCTTTAAAGCTTGCTTCTTCTTCTTCACCGAATCAGCTGAAATTCCTTTTGAAGCTTGGAGTTGGAGGAAGGATCTCTTTACCGGTGGCTCATCGGAAGGACTAGTGATAGGTGATCCTTTTTGTTGTTGGTTTATTAGGTTCTTGCTTGTGTTCTAGATTTGTAATTCATGCTTGAGCCTCTTTTTTGTAAGCGTGAACCCTTGTTTTTATGCATCTTTGTAAGCTTGCTTTTGTGTTGAATGTCTGAACTCTTGTTGATTGCTTTCAAATTCTGGTGCAGGTCTTGGAGAAATATGCATATATGAATATTTATGTGTAAGCATGCCTTTGTGATTTAAATAAATTAGATTTATGTATGCTTGTTATTTTATATAAGTACGCTAGCTTAAATCTTGTATAAATTTTTTTGGTGTTGTTAATTTATTGTGGTAGTTTTATTACTATGTTTCTGGAATATATATATATATATATATATTGATTGGGATTTTCATGTTGCTTTGCAATCTTTTTGGCTTGTGAGCTAAATCACTGATGAGATTTCTATCTTATTAGGCTAATCTGTGATTAGAATTAGCACTTAACTTGTGAAGTTTTAACTGCAATCATGTTTCTCCTATCATGCTTAGCACTTTCTGGACACATGTGCACACTTTATTTTCATTTCTTTATATTTTATTAGATTTATGTCCTTGGGTTTTGGTTGTTGATTGATCTACCCTTCTCAAGCCTTGAGTTGTGGTTAGTTAGGGTTTAGTCCTTGGTTTAAGAGTCAATTTCTTTCTGGCTTTAGGATTTTTTCATCAGAGTGACCCTAGTTTTAGGCCTTGAGTTTTAGTTGAGGGTTAAATCCGGCGGCATAAGAAGAATCCAACTTTGTAGCCCAGAATCAGGCAGGCTCTCGCACCCATATAATGTCCGGTAGCACTACAACAGAAAGCATGTACACATGGCTAAGACTTACTCTTCATAGCTGGGCAATTTGCCAAAAATGAAGATGTACTAAAAATCGTAGAAATACAGAGTACAGACAAAGAAAATACCAAATAAATCACTTCACAAAATAATTAACTTAAATAATTAAATAAATAACAAATACAGAATAATAAACAATACCAACATAAATAATGCAAGAACAAAATAAATAAATAAAGTAAATTGCTAAATAATTTTATAAATTAACCACGCACGAGAAATACAAAATGGTAAAATTAGTTTTGGACTATGGAGCTTCTTTATGTGTCTAAATATCAATTGAAAAATTTCTGCCTCCCCTGAGCATTAGCTTTGAAATTGGAGTTTTTAAGTGTGATATAGTCTATTATACATGTTGGGTTTTTTTGTCGGTGCTCAGAAGTGGATTTTGCTTTGAATTCATCTGGGAACAGAGGATTAGATGAAGTGCTTACTCTAATTTAAACAAGACTCACGAATTGCATGTGCTTAATGTTTTGCATGCTGAAGTTAATGCTCTGATGTTGAGCTTGCTAAAATGTTTCAAAGATGTTTGTGTGAATTCTGTGTTAGAACATTCAAACTTGCAACTTGTTGAGTTATGATCACAGCTGCTTGTCTTCAATGTGGATTCATCATTAATGTCTAACATTTCTCTTGCTGGCTCACTGATTACAATGAAAATCATGTATTTTGAAGGAGAAACTCTCATGAATGCTGTGACTTGCAAGTGCTCCATGTTATATTGTTAACGTTTGGCATTGAACTTTTTAAATGACAGAACAACAATATCTGTCTCATTTAAGAATTCGTTACAGATTTTACTAGGTATTTAATACTTGGTTCATGTATGTTTTATAGATTTTAATTTCTTTATTATTCATGAGAAGGCTGCTTTATTTGTTTCAATATGGTGCTAAAATCAGTTGCAAGTTGCAACTGATAATACCAATGAAGATCTGATTGAACAAAAATTTATATATTCTTGGATGTGCAATAGATGCTCGGATGAGATGGTATATGATTTATGTTTCTATAAAACCATGCCATGTCTTGTCATCTAACTTTTTATTGGAAATAAACATGTCTGCAATTTCTAAATAGGAATGGTAATGAATAATGAGGAGCAAGTCCAGTTCATAGTCTCAACAAAGTTGACAATTTTGTTGATAGTTGTTTGTAATGTTTCTCTCTTTTCACTGTCCTATTATTAATCTTTCACCTGGTGTTATCTCTGTTATACTGACAGATTGCTTCCTTGGCAACTACCGAACTTTGTGATTCAAATGCATTGCTTCTAACAAAGGGAGATGTGCGTGTTCTGCCACCGATTTTCAACATATATGGGCACCGCAGAGCATTCTCCGGGCCCATTGTGACAGTGAAGGTGTTTGAAGACAATGTGCTTGTTAGAGAGCTTCTTGAATCTCCGGGAGACGGAAGAGTTCTGATCATCGATGGAGGAGGGAGCATGAGATGTGCCTTGCTTGGTGGCAATCTGGCACAGATAGCCCAGAACATGGGCTGGGCGGGCATTCTGGTTAATGGCTGCATCAGAGATGTCGACGAGATCAATGGCTGTGATGTTGGTGTCCGAGCATTGGCTTCTCATCCACAGAAATCATACAAGAAACGCGTCGGTGAAAAGCATGTTCCAGTGAACATTGGTGGCATTATAATTCATGACGGTGAATGGTTATATGCCGATAGTGATGGCATCCTCATTTCTAAGACGGAATTATCTATTTAACATCTGCAGAAGATTACTTTCTTGGGTAAAAATCATTGAACTATTTGCCTGTACCAAAAAAGGTGGTAAGTAAATCTTTATGATATGCAGTAATTTGATGGCAAACAATTTTATGTGTCATTGCAAATTATGGACATTGTAACCATTTGTGGTTGTTCTCTGAACCAAAATGTTGTGTAGAAAAATAACTGATGTTGCTGACAACCAAAGAACATCTTAAGAAGCTCAGTATATTGCCCATGGCTCTTTCTTTCTCTAAATATTATGAATATTTTTGTTAAGGATGGAGTGAGAAATGCTTGTGTAGCTCCACATAACATTTATATATGTTTTTTTAATATATTCTTATAGTTAAAAATTATCTCTAGATACCATCATCTTCATACATTGGATTTTTGTTTTAATAATTATTTTTCCATAAGTTAAATAGCATATATATATATATATATATTTTTTTTTCCATAAGTTAATATCATATATATATTTGTTTTAATAATTTTTTTACCTTAAGTTAAGAGCATATAAATATAACTTTTTTTCCCGTAAGTTAATAGCATATATATATTTGTTTTAATAATTTTTTCCCATAAGATGAGAGCATATATATATATATATATGACAATATATCTTCTATGGACGTCCGATTATTAGCTGTTGGATCGTAATCCAACGGCTAACATTGATAAACAGTAATTACTGTTTCAAACAATAATCACTGCATATGTTACTATAATAATTACTATTTATCAATGTTTGACCGTTTGATCGAGATCCAACAGCTGATAATAGACGTCCATAGATTTTTTATCCATGAACGTCCATTAAAGCTATGGGTATCCATAAAAGAATAGTCCTCTATATGTATATATATGTACCTAATACCTGGTTAGCTCTATTATATACAACCATACAATCAATCATCAAAATCTGTTATAATAACAAAGATATATAAACAATTACTACCCACTAAAACCATTTCACCATTTGAATGCTAATGCTGATGCCCAGTACTTACTTTTCTTTGCATTTGCTATCAAAGCTCTGATAAATACAAGAAAACAATTGCATTGTATTGAAATCATATTAGCACTAAATTCTTGTATTGTGTTGAAACCATACCAAGCACTAAAAGCACAAGAGATTAGAGCATGAAAATTAAATACATTGAAGCTCAATAAACTGGTAAGTGACAACAAAATGAGGAAGCTGTTGTGGAAATAATGCTCTAGATTTCAACTTGAGATGTGAATAATTGTACAATGGTGGGGAGGCCAGTAAGGTGAGGCATGGCTAAAAATTAGAGAAAACAAAAATTACGGCATGCCCCGACGTTAACAAATCCAGCAAAAAAAAATACCCATGTCATTTGTTACTTTGGTCGCGGTTGCCATCTTTGTCGTCGACCTCCACCATTGCAGAGATGATACCTGAAACCCGACTTTCCGGAACTGGCTTGCTTCTGGTCTTTCACCATATCAGAATGAATCATCTCCTAAGTTAATGGAAAGGAGGTTTCCCAGGATCCTTTTCATTATCATTGGGCTTTCATTGGATTCATCTCTGCAGCTGAAGTATTGAAATGAAAGTCTGGGAAAGCTGTTTGGTTTCAACCATTTGGTTGAGGAGGTCTAAAGTTTGGTAAAACATATGAGGAACTTTCACTTCCGATTGGAACTCTGTCGAATATGAGGCGCCCTCCGCGTCCAATCCTGCCATGGAAGCGGTATGGTGGTGCAACAGATCCATTCTCGATTGGAGGATCAGGTGGCGGCACAATGCTGGCAACCGCTAACCGTTCTGGGTCGAGAGGCTTTGCGAACAACAAAACTGGTTCAAGTGGGTCCTGCAACATGTACATGTTCAATCACATATCAATCTACTAGGCAACAAAGGCGGAACCGATTAGTATTATGATTTATTTTTACGGTTCTTGAACAAAACTTCAAAATTTTAAAATTCCAATAAAAGTGGCCTTCAGAACATTCACTTTCTGTAAAATTTAAATTTCTGCAAGGAAGATGAAAGTGAATAAAGTGCAACTCTAAATACAACAGAAAATTATAAAGTCAGTTTGACACGAAGGATTAAGTTTTACATCATGCAAGGAAAACAAGCTGGACCTGCAATTTAATGGAAGTTAACTACTTATCATAGTCATAACCATATACAACCAAGTGGTTTTTGTGTATGATAACTAGTCCCTTGCACTTTTTCAAAGGATTAGATGAAAAAAGAACAAGCATATTTAACTACATGGTTGAAGCAATGCTATCATGCTACGATATATGGTTCATCTAAGATCTCAGATGCAATCCAAGGTTAATTCCAAGAACTTAGTGACACTTTAAAGTGACAGGTTTTTTTATTTTATTTTTTATTATTTTAATGTAAAAAATAAAGAATTGAGACCAAGTTAGGATTACCCTCTTCTGAATCCATCCATTTGCAAGAGGTCTTCGTTTTAGATCTCGTTTCATGCGCCCAGTTGTGATCATTATTGGCTTGGAGTTATTGAAGCGTGAATTCTGCACTCCAGCTGGGTGAATGCGTGGCTGAGCATTTGCTGCATCATCAGAGTCGATAGGGTCATCCTCACTTGATCCAAATTTGTATGGAGCAGATGAGAAGCCATGTAATGCCAGCCCGTCATCAAGAAGCTGTGCCTCATTCTGAAAATAATTAACATCCAATTCAAATACTTGAGTTATAGCAGAAGACATGATCAGAAATAAAAAAAGCACCATCATAAGGTTACAAAGAAGCTACTTGCGACCAAAATTTGAAGTTCAAGTACTTGCGTATTGAAGATGACATTTTCAACAAACAAAGAACAAATAATAGCCCTAGCATCATTGGCATTTTATTGTATTCGTAAAGCACATGCATTGACCCTCATCTTGAGATAGAGGAAAACCTGAAGTGTGCACAAGCTACTCCAACATAGACAAGAGTTTCTGCTTATAGCAAGCTAAATGCAGGATCTAAAACTAAAACCCCATGCAACAACAGCTTTTATGGCATATATACGTCTTGGATGTTTAGTTTATGATGCATTCAGGAAGATTTGGTGCACCAAATTCAGTTAAGTTGCACTGGCTAGGTACACTCTGCTGATGATTGGGAGCATTTTAATTACAAACAATGCAAAGAAAGCTTAGGGGTGTGTTTTGTCACCCACCCAAACACCAAAGTTATCCCACCAACATTCTTTTACAAAATTTAATTTACTAATTAATTTTTAAAATATTAATATTAAAGAAACACATATTATAAATTAGAAAATTAGAAATTTTTTTATCTTAAAACTATTTATTTTGATACATATACATATATATATACTAATTAAATCAAAGTTTGGTCAACTTTGTACAAAAATTTCCATCCAAAATGATTTCAAACTATGAAACCTTAAGACATAATATCTTGACTCCCAACCAAACACCATGTTCGACATGTAAAGTGCCTGCATAAATATTCTGAATGGCGAATGTCAAAACATAGACAGGCTTAAAACTGAGAAGCAAATCTCAAATGAACAACAATATGAGATGATTATATATGGAAGAGGAACTGAGCAAGTAAATTAAATATAACATACAGGGTGCACTGTACCTTAAACTTCATTTGAATCCGTTGAAGGTTAACCTCATTTTCCATGCACTCTCGCTTCTTCTCTTCCCTCTGCCAATAATGTGTTTCTTAGATGTTATGCATGAACTTTCCAATGGTGTAAACCATATATGAGAGAAAAGTAAATATCTAAAGAGGAGAACAAAATTCTGCATCAAAATGGAAACCTTAATCAAAACTTCCACCATTTTTTTGGCCTGGTCCAAATTACGCCTAACCTGAAACAATTTCATAATACAATACAAGTGAAATGAGCACCAAAATGGAAAACAACGACGAAAAGACACTTAAATAAAATTAATAAATAGCACAAATTCAAGCATAGAAACCATTAGATGCAAGACTTTCATAGGTATATATGCTTAAAAGGTAAGAATCAAATGCAATAATAATATCAAGTTAGATGTAGCATTAGATAGAGCCAATTTCTAAAAGATTATTTAGATAACAGCATAAAAGCCTTAAAACTAATCTAACTTTAAATAATAATTTATGCATACGGACAATGATGCCAGTTTATTCAGGCAGTAGGGAGACTAGAATAGTCAGCAGTGTACACATTCCTATATAGACTTTCACATTAGAGAAAAAAATATAAAGCAACAGACAATAATAAGAATAACAGTAATAAAAATATTAAGTCATGCCAATGCAATTTTAAACTTGAAGGGAAAAAAAAGACAAAGTTGGTCAAACTTGCTCCTTCATCTATTAATAATTTTAAGATTGAATTCAACCTCATCACTGCCTTCTCTAAAATAGCAAAACTCGTTAGCAATATCCAGACAAGCCTAAGGACATCATAAGTGGAGATCAAAGACACATGGCCATTGGATAGGATCCTGGTAAATCAACCAAAATAAGTTGGAGCATCTTCCTATTTCAATTATTGCATTGTCATGCTGGTATTGTTGTTTTGATGAGATCTTTGATGCTCTTTTGCTGGTCCATATTTCTCTCAAGTGAATTTTACAAGGCTCAAATTATTTGTTTCCCAAGGGGACTTTATAGGACTTTCCTACAGGCAGAAACAGACCAGCTAAGTGCAAACTTCAGCAGGAACTGGCTTTGAAACTAACTGATCACTCCAAAAGTGAACTGATCCTTTTCTGAATTAGTTTTGCACATTCACAAAACCACAAAAAAGGGAACTATCACTTTCTGTTCTGAAAGCATAGCATTCAAACTGAAAATAAATCCATGTCATTGATGACCTCCTTCCACACTCATAGTCCAGCTATCAGGATCCACAATAAAGAGGCAGCTAAACATAGAAAGAGATATTTCCACCATAACATGTAACAAAAATCATGAAGTCCACAATAAATAACAAATTAAACCTCAAAATAGGGTAATGTGGTTCAGGCTTTAGATGGATAACGTCAGCAAATCAATAAAATTTACAAGAGGGCATGTTCACAGTTAGGGAACAAAACAAATCACAGCATCATTTAAAGCTCAAATTTTACATAAAAACTCACCTGGCGGAGTTTTTCAAATGACTGCACATTGTTCTCCCTTCTTTGCGTCTGAAGAAAAAAATAGTAATTAACATTAAGAAAATCAATGAAAAAGCACCAAGTTGCCAAAATGGCCCAAAAACAATAGCACCTACCCTTCTTGTGTGAAGACGGTGAACTTTCTCCCTTGGCCTGAACACATTATATGGATTTGTATCATTAACTGGTGGAGGAGGCTGCAGAAAAACAATAATGGGCAAGATAAGTTCAATGGTCCTGTTTCCAAGTTTCCAAAGCTATCCAATAAAATGCATCAATACAGGAGGAAAGAAAATACTAGATAAAATGGCCATCTGAATATGTTCATACATTGATAATTTCAAACAACAAAAGACATTCAACCATCAATGTTGGGTATGTTTATCTTCTAAGAAAGAAAATTTAAGAGTTATGAGGAAAGAAATGGATATAGCATATCTGGAAACCAAATACATTGTAATAAATGTCTTTGAGGCAATGCAAGAGAATGTTACTACAACCGAGACTACCAAGCAAAAGAAAATATCAACCACTTCAGCTCATGGTGTCATTTAAGCACTAGAATGGGACCTAGGAAGCCAAACAAACAATGTGCATAAGAACATCTTTCCTCTAAACAGGGTCACCATATTGATGCTGTTTCATCCAATGTTTGAAATGATTTCTTTTTTATTATCTCCTTTTACAAGGTTCCCAATTACCTCACCTCATCTAAAAGACAGAGACACATCAAAATATAATCGAAGAAAGAACAGTGGAAAGGTTGAGTTCACAAACAAAATTTGTCAAGAAATAGAATCGCACAACAAAGTTCGCAGATGCCACCAATTTGATAAGCAAGCACAAGTAGCAATCATTTCTATTGAATGATAAACAAATCAATTTCTAGCACAAGTTGTCAGACAATTTTGACCAAAGGAAGAGAGCAAACTTCTCTTTCGTTGGCAAGACCAGCTAGTTTGATATAGTTAAAGATATAAACATGCATAAAACAAAGCACACATAATCCACTGAAAAATAACCAATTATAAGGAACCCAAAAGCTTATGGATCTCACCTGCAAACGTCTCAAAATAGGTTTTTGCCACTGTTCTCGCTGGTAATAAAATAAAGAATCCATCAGAAATTCTTCTATATCAGAAACAATAATCTTAGTCATTATAGTAGGCAACCGATGTGAAATTAAAATAAACATGTTTCCAATAGTAAGGGTGAGCTATATGATGCTTTGAAAAGCATGCACATGAATTTGCAAACCAAATCTTTGAAATATGTTAACAAAAAAGGGATGTGACAAGCTAACAGAAGAGCCAAATACCTTTTCTTTCCAATAGTTATATACAGACTGGAAAACTGCAAACCGTATGGATTGAGATTGCAATGCCTGTAGCATGAGATAACATAAAATGAAAATACAAAATAATTAAACAAACCTGTAATATGGCACATAACATAATGAAAAGTTTATGCATTAAGGGTAAAGCAAAATGCTGCATACACAGAAAGACTTACTAACATGCTAAAAATAAGATCATGTTGCTTAGATAAAATGTGTGATACATTTAAAAGGTTGGATTGCTCATCAAACACTTTACAAAAAGAGAAGTAGTCAAGTTCCATAGCAAGTAGGCCTTATTCATAATATCCAAGAAAATTTCCACCATGGTTAGAGCAGTTGAGCCAAAGACTTATTTTTCCTTATTAATAGAAACAGGGGGAAAAAGAGAGAATAAGGTTCTATCAATTTAACTCAAATCACAAGCCAAGAAAAGAACTGTTAAAGACATTCTGGTCATAGAACTCTCTGACAAAGACAGCCCTCTGGTTGATCTTCTGCTTCACTAAAACATATGCCATTGTAATCCAAGGAGATACTCTCATCTCAAATAGTTGAGATTGATATTTCTGATTACAATAATGGAACAAGGGATCGGTGAGAGTTTCACCATAACTGATTGAGCATACTAGAACATGACTTCTCATGTGTACTGGAATATAACTGATCATACAGTTATCTTTTTTTCACCACCACCAGAAAAAAAAAACCTAGTGATATATCACCTCAGCCGCAGCATCTAGCTGGATACGGACTGGAATAGGTGGGCCAAGAGTTGTGGTTATAAATCCGGCTCTTTCTCGCGCCTTTTGATCTAAAACCTCCAGCTTAAACAAAAGAGTCTCAAACCTGCAATTAAAAAGCATGTGAAGGTCCACATAAGCTCCAAAAAAGAAATGCGGTACACCAAGAAGGATAAAAAACAAAAAAAGATTGCATATCATTATCATGTAAGAAGATATATCTTTTTAAGGGAGCTTTTATACATAATCCCCATTTTCTTCTAAAAAGTTCAAAGAAACCAAATCATTTTACAGGAAAGCAAAAAAAAAAAGTCAACCAAAAGAGGCGCTCTTCAGGAGATACCAGACTTCCTTTCTAAACTTTTTCCTCAAAAAAGCAGGTAGTAAGTACTTGGGTCATTAAAATCAGGAGCCAGCAATGTGTAGTAGGGCGCTAGTAAGGCTAGGAAAGATCAAAATGTTTGCAGGCAGGTGGAAGATTTTGTAGCAGGAAAGGACATTCCTTTGTTAGAAATCAATTGGTAGGTGGCCACATTCAATAGCTAAGGATTGCTTCATGACATTGATTTAACTACAGTTTGGTACTTTACCCAAAATGTAACAAACCTATTGTTATTTTGCACCTTTCAAGTGGTTATGATATGAGACAGTGTTGACAATACAGAAATTACATAGAAACTTAGCTTCTCATTCTTCAACCAAGGCACGACCTTTAAAAGAAACAGGCTTATAATAAATAACCAGCTTCAAAGAGTGGAAACCGGAAAGGAGTATTCCTCCAAGATATTTAGTTGTAATGATCAATATTCTAAGGATTAAAAATCTCGTAGCAGAGGCACAACAAATGAAACCATGTCCTAAAACTTAATTAAATCACTAGACCAAAAGGAATTGTTTAGACAAAAAGGGTAGACCAAAAGTAACTATTTAGATAAAACTGGTAATCTAAGGACCAGTACTAAGGAAGCTTACTATGCCAGCCAGGAAAAAAAAAAATCAAAAAAATCTAACTCAGAGTCACAAAGTTACTTTTCAGGTGTAAGAATCTTTCTTTCATTGTTGAAATCTTGAAGCCAGTCCTCATCCTCATTGTCCAAATCATACTCAACAAACTCTCCAATCTCCGCCCTGGCTGCAAACAGTAATTTATGTTCAATAGCTTAACACTATTTCTCTAATAAAAATGCACCTTGTTCAAAACGCAAAAGGTCTGCAAACATACAGACCTCCTCTTCCACGTAAGTATGATGTTGGTTGCACAAACGACCGTGAATAATCTCTTTCATATGTATCCACAATGTTATATTGTGGTGTAGGTATTTCTTGAGCACTTCTCTTAACAGCAGTTTGTTGCACCTACAGTTGTAAATATTTTGAGTCAGTCAGAACTCCCACTACATATGTATAGGAAAAAGCCATTTAAATGTAACAAAAACAAAAAAATAGACTTCCACGTAAATACTGCCCAATATGATAAAATGTGACCAAACACTAGATATTGACCACCTACAAAGACATGCTATGCCAGAATATTTTTCAACAGCCAAGCAAACCATGTTTTCAAGAAGAAACAGTGGTGAGAATACAAAGTGTAAGAATGGTTAAAAATACACTTAACTATTGGCATACAAAGAAACTGAACGCAAAAGCAGAAGATGAAAAACCTTTAAACACGCCAAATTCGTAAACTGGCTAATTATTAATTTTGCTATCTATAAAAGTCAATTTGTGATGGAAAATTTTAGTTACTGTTGATATAGCATCAGAAGACCAAATTAACACGAGACTCACACTCACAAGAAATATCAGGGGAAGAAAAAATAAAACACATCAGAAAAACCACGTTGCTCAAGGTTGATGAGATGAACTAAATAACTCCAACTAATTTCCCTTCTTGTCGGAAGATCAAAAATCAATCAAAGCAAGGCAAGAAATTGAGAAGGTTTTTACCTTTGAACCTTATGTTTTTATAAGTCCATGAGAGCATCCAGTTCATTTTGCTCATTTTCTCAACGGTGCAGATATAACCATCAGCATCACCAATCAGCTAATAAATTGCCTGATCATAACCCACTTGTCGACATAACTAATTTACCACTATAAACCTCCCGTACAAAGTACATTTAGATTATCAAAATGGTATCACCAATGACCATCCAAAATTTTCTGCTATGCCCTAGTTGCAAGAACTTCTAGAACAACTTGAATTGGAAAAAATGAAAGAGATATAGAATCCTAGATTTCATCCCCCAACTGTCATGACTAAGGAGAGTAATACTTCCTACGGAACTCTACTACCTATTCAAAATCAGAAGCTATTCCACTTCCTCCATGCCACGTGCAAGTAAACGACAATCACAATCGATATAAGTTCATATCACGACAAATAGGTAACATGTATCATTTAAAAACAAAAGCAACATGACTAGCAATTTTCTAGGAATCGAATGCAAGCTCAAAAACCGCATTTAGCCGATCAGACAAAGACCATTATTTATTACCTCATTGTCCGTTTCAGCAGCGAGCCGGAGCAACTGAGAGTTGCGAGTGGAAGCACCAGTAGTTGGAGGTTCATCATCCTCAAACTCCTTAATCGATTTAACAATTGGTAGCTTCTTGTGGATGTCAAGGGGACGAGGCCTGAATGACAACCTACTCATTTCCACTTCATCTCTTTCCCTTCCAAAACCACACACCTCACACTCACTCCTCTGCTCTCAGACCACCAAAACCCAACACCACGAACCTCTCCACCAACCAAAAACAGCTAGAATATACACCCAAAGCTCAGAAATGATACCTCAATTCACCCACGAGCTCAAAGGCTCGCCATTCAATCCACTACCACAGTCACGAAAAGAATCAAACCCTGCAGCCCTGCAACCCTAAACAGCAACTCGAACACCAATTCCAACCCAGAACCAATCAAACCGAAGAATGCAAGCTTTTCCGACTTTGCCCAAGCCCTAACTCAGCACAAAAAAACAGACAAGAAACCAGCAAGTTCACAATCTCCACAAAAATTCCCCACCGGCACCGAAACCCCAAGTCCAGGAAACCGATGTACAAGATCAAAAAGCCAATCTTTGGGGTCAATTGGAGAGAAACAACGCCGAAAGAGATGGAGCGGAGGGCGGGGGCAGGGGAGCTAGGGCACGAAACAAGAGAAGCAGAATCGATCGGAGATGGATCAGAGGGCCAAGGGAGGGTGGATTGGGTTGAACAGAGGACGAACGAGGGATCGAAATCGAGGGTTTAAAGGGATTTGGAGAGCTAGGGTTTTGAAAGAGGGGAAAAGAGAGGGAAGCGAAGCGCAGGGCCATGAAGAAGAGAAACAATTTTTAAGGCTGGGTTGGTTTTCTCGGGTTCCCAGATCCATGGCCCTCTCAGCGACGTATACGCGTACACCGTATTTTAATACGTATAAAAAAAACACATTGTATACGATGACCGTTTTTCAGAATTTGGATTCGGGTTTGTGTGGTTCGGATTTGATTTGAGTTGATTGAATCATGATTTGAAATAAATTTGTGACAAGTATTATATATATATATTTTTTTATAAGATTATTCCATAGTTAAAAATATATATATATATATATATAATTTTTTTCTATCATTTATTCAAATATACAGGGGAATATAAAATGTGTATAGTGTTAAAGCGTAGAAAGAGAGATGATAACCACTAGTTAGTAGAACGGTAATCACGTATAGTGAGTGAGCAAAGACGCAAGGTTTTTTAATCTACACTGAAGTATGATTATAATAATCTATACTGAAGTACGGGTTATAATACTGTTGATAATCACTCGTAATTCAGCAGATCATCGTACACGTCTCATCATACTATGAACTTTTTAATGAAACTATATTTATTATTTTTGTTAAAAAAATAAATACAAAACAAACATGTGCATAAAAAAGGAACAGAGTTATCCTCCTCCATGATAACGCAAGTTCGCTTAATATGATACGTCATTATTAGCTCTTTCATCTAGCACCACAAGATCTCAAAAAATGTAAAATATGTTTTATTGACACTTCGAACTTTTTTTTTTATATGCAAGAGCTACAAACACCCAAAGCTAAAAAAGTATAATTAATTTTACTTAAAATCAATGCCGATATCAATGTAATTAAGTTTCCAATTGAATAGGTACTCTTTTTTTCAAACCAAATATTCTAAGCAATTGCTCTAAATAAAAAATTGCAATGTTCATATATATAATTTTAAAAAGCTCGAGGAATAAATAAATAAATATTATATAATTAATTTTCAGTCCCTCAACTTAAAAATCTTGACTTTTGGCCATATAAATTATACATAAATACTTTTTGGTCCAATATGACATATGTTTCTATCAAAAAGATTATTTTAATATTTATTTGTATAATTGTATTAACTTGTCCATATTTTACTATTAAGTTGACCGTTGATATGAAAAAGTTTTCATATTTTTTAATAAAAATAATAAAAAAAGAACATTTTTATTTTTTTATTTTTTAAAAAAAACCTTCATCTCTTTCGCTATTGCTTCATTTTTTAATAAAATAATAATAAAAAGAACATTTTTTTATTTTTATTTTTTTAAAAAAAACCTTCATCTCTTTCGCCATTGCTTCATTTTTTTTAATAAAATAATAATAAAAAAAGAACATTTTTATAATTTTTTTAACCTTCAAAAAACTTCATCTCTTTCTCCTTTGCTTCCCTCTCGCTCATCTGATGCTTTGCTCCCATGGCTTCTTCTCATGGCTTCTTCTCATGGCTTCCTCTTGGCTTACAAGCAACACCAGAGAAAACCCACACTCCTCACTCTTCTCTTTATTCCTCTTTCTTACTGTACTTGGTTGTGATTTGGAGCAAGACTCAAGGATGGAAGATGATTCCTTGCTCTCATGGAGGAGTTCTTCTTCATTCCGCTCTATTTCACTTCTTTTATGCCTCCTCCTCCTCCTCTCTCCCATCGCACCCTGTTCTCTGGTTCGCCAATGGCTGAGGATTCTTCGGAGTCTCTGACCTTGGAGTTCACCCCCACATGGGTGGTGGCTGTTGTCTGCTCCATCATCGTTGCAATCTCGCTCTGCGCCGAGAGGCTCATACATTATCTCGGAAAGGTGCCTCCTTTAGCTACTTGCTTGTTTGATTTCATTTGCTTGTAGGTCTGTTTTAATTGAGAGGAAATTGTGGAATAAATTTGAGACTTTTATCAAAATTGCATGTTCTTCCTTTTAACCGGTTATGGATGGATAAGTAAATTTTAGAATGTTCAGCTTATAGATGCCATGTCATTCAATCAAGGGAGAAGAATCTATTTGGAGGAGAATTGTTTATTGTTAGGAGTATGAAAAACTTGAAATTTTACTCTAATATGTAGGATTTACTGATTGTTTGCGCCATTGTTGTTGACTTACTTGCATTACATTAGATATTTGAGGAATTTCAGTCTGTTTTATGTCAAGCTATATTTATTCTGCTGCTTTCTTTTTTGCAACTGTCCTGGTCTTATTTTAGCTTCTTCCTTTTTGTTAACCTTGTTCTATTTCCAGTTTTTAAAGCATAAGAAGCAGAATGCGCTTTATGGTGCATTGCAGAAGATAAAAGAAGGTCTGTAACATAGGAACTGTATGCACTTTATTTTTTATTTTCATAACACACTTATGCTTAGATTAGAATACTGTCTAACTTGAAGCACATTTTTGTTTTCTTGCAGAATTGATGCTTCTTGGCTTTATTTCACTTCTTTTAACTGTCTTTCAAAGTCTGATCAGCAACATTTGCATCGAAGAAAAAATTGCAGCCAGTATGCTTCCATGCAGTCGTGCAAGGAAAGAGATAGACCATAGTAAAGGTCACTTTCTTGGACGTACAGGGAATGGGCGGAGGCTTTTGGCTGAAGGCGGTGGTTTTGATGTTTGCGCAAAAAAGGTACTTTGGCAAGGCAAGGGGCAATGTTTATTAGAGGAAGAAATTTAGCACCTTAACATCACAAAAATTATGCTGGTGGAATGTTACACATTTATGATGGCATCATATGATAGGAGTGAAGAAAACTAAGTTAATTAGTGCCTATGAAATATCTGAAGAGGCAACTAGGCAAGTGACAATGATGATTGATGGGTGAGGATGTTATAGTGGGATTTTGGAACAGAAGTAATGATGCCGCTGGAAGATCGATGGTGACCCTTAAGGTCTCATCTAATTCATTGCATCTGAAATGATTTCAAGATTGAGAAACATGAAATGAGTTTTAAACTAGTTGGCACTGGCCAGAGTGATAGAATGGCAGAAGTTAGGCTACTTTTGATTGGTTAGACATTAACGTGGTTAGTTTAATATTTTATACAGAATTTGTTGTTTCATATATCCAAAAGAAGTTCCGTGAATGAAAGATAGGGTAACATAGTTAAAGGCATATCAGGCTGAGACTTTTATCTGGAAAAGTTACCATTTGCCTGTTGTTTTCTATTATGGTGCTTATGAGGCTATATATGGTTGATGCTGTGGCCATCAACACTGCTAGAAGCACAAAAATTTACCTCCATGGCAGTGAATTTGACTGATGTCTCCATTTGGTTATGCTTGTTTTCAGGGCAAAGCTCCACTACTATCTCTTGAGGCATTGCATCAACTGCACATCTTTATCTTTGTTCTTGCGGTTGCTCATGTTGCATTCTGTGCCATAAATATGCTTCTAGGAAGAGCAAAGGTAATCCGATGCAGAGTACATATATCTTCTTTCATTCTAGTTCGCCTAATATTTCTGTATTGTGTTTTCTATAGATCAGAGAATGGAAGCTCTGGGAAGATGCAATTCGTGCTGAAACGCCCAAAGAGAATGTAAAACTCACTCCACATCAGCAGGAGTTTGTCAAGGAGCGGGCAGAAGGAAGCTGGCTGGTGAGCTGACCACAATACCTTTCCATATTATACACCATCAACTAAGAATCTTTATTTTTCTTTTAACTGAGCAAAGATAAAATGTTATAAATTCTGAGCCCTTTTTTTATATTCTTTTCTTGATAACCCTTGTGTTGACTCTTCCCCATTGTAATTTATCATAAAATCTGAACCTCCTGTGCCTGACATGGTACTTACACAGTTATCCATCTTTCAATAGGTTTATAACAAAAAATTAGCTGCATGCACTGGTCTTCTTCTTCTTCTTCTTCTTCTTCTTCTTCTTCTTCTCTACCTTGGTTTTCCAGAAGAAGAGATGTCATGCATAATCCTGACAAGTGTTTTAGCAATGACAATGTAGTACTCTGTGAAATTAGACTATTTCAATATGCTTGCAGATATTTCAAGGAGCCAGCCTACTGCATTCTAACCACCAGCTAACGATTGCATTGTTGTTAAGGATGGTTGTTACAACAAAATATGGTTAATCCTTGTTGCCTACTGCATCATAAATAAATCTTTCGGAGTTGCTTTTTATGGATTATGTTTCATGTGTAGTATATAAACAAGGATCAGATTGTCCTACTATTTCTTAAACAACATAATTTCCCCAGTCTATTTGTTTCTGTAGTTTCTTGACCTGCTCCAATTAAATGGAACATCTACCAGTGGCCTAATGAGACCCTGACATAAATATTAGCACCTTTTAGCTGAGGTTGTGGATTCATTAAAAAATGGTTGAAAAACCAATTGTTGTAATAAATAAATGTACAAATAATCCAAGCTAGACTTTGATAGTGCATCACGCGAAATTCTTGACCTCTGATGTAACAGTTGCAACATCGCTTGAGATTGTTGATCAGAAAAAAAAATTGGATAAAATGTACAATGTACTTTCACTTTTCACTTTTCACTTATCCCCTTTTCTTGTTTGAAGCTTTTGTGTGCTATTACAGAGTTAGATCCTAAAGAATGTTCGAGGAAATTGGCATGTTCTCAAAATATTTGTGGACCTTAACTTGCCTAAGTTTATAGTTTTCCTCGTTTGTGATATACAATTGCAGCCTTCTTCTGAAACAGTGCTGAGATTTCGTGTTTGTTGCAGATGTCGTTCTTCAAGCAGTTTCATTCATCTGTCAGCAAATCAGATTACAAATCACTACGAGCAGGATTCATCCAGGTAAGATGTGTATGGCAGTTAACAAGTTACAATTGCTGCTTGCATATTAAATTTATACTTAGGTCCAGGATTG
Source organism: Dioscorea cayenensis subsp. rotundata (assembly GCF_009730915.1). NCBI lineage: Eukaryota > Viridiplantae > Streptophyta > Magnoliopsida > Dioscoreales > Dioscoreaceae > Dioscorea > Dioscorea cayenensis. The sequence continues at coordinate 373,023 of NC_052486.1, read as the reverse complement.
AATCAGTTGATTATGTTTTTAATTCCAGACACATCATGTGACGCGAGAAACCTTTGATTTTCACGAATATATACTGCGCACTCTTGAGGATGACTTCAAGAAAGTTGTTGGTATAAGGTAGATATTGCTAAGGATTCTCAACTTTAATGTTTTTGCATGTTTTAAATTAACTTAGAATTTTTTTACTCTGAGCACAGCTGGTACCTGTGGCTATTTGTTGTCATCTTTCTATTGCTGAACATAAAAGGTATGTTCAGCTGTACAAACTACTTATGGCACATTGATGTATGACATTTTGAAGTCAGTTGACTGTTTCATTCTTCGAGTTCTTAGTTAATGTTGAAGCTATATCTAAGTCGATTTAAACTCTCAACATGGATTTTTTTTTGCAGGATGGCACTCATATTTCTGGCTATCATTCCTGCCTTTGATTGTAAGTGCACTCAACTATTTATAATTATTCAGAATTCTTTGATTTTAGCTACCTTCCTTAGCTATTTGCAAATCAGAATCAGTCATGCTTTTACATGCAATATTTATCGGTGAATGTTGCAGCTTTTACTTCTTGTTGGTGCCAAGCTAGAACATATTATTACTAAATTGGCTCAACAGATGAACGAGAGGGCTTCACATCAGCAACCAAGGATGAAGCTATCCAATGAACATTTTTGGTTCAATAGACCAGCCCTTGTCCTTTACTTGATCCATTTCATATTATTTCAGAATGCCTTTGAGCTCGCAGTTTTCTTTTGGATCTGGGTAAGAAAATTAACAAAAATAAACATTTTACAATGAAATATATAAGCTGATGATAATCTGTATTAAAATTACAGAGCACATATGGATTTCATTCATGCATCATGGAAAGCACAAAGTATCTAATTCCTCGACTTGTTGTAGGGTAAGTTTCAGTGATCATACATTCATGGCTCTTGGAATCAATTTAAGCATCATCATCATGTAAACTAATGCTTTCTATATTCGGCTTTTTCTCTGCAGTGTTCTCATTCAAGTGCTATGCAGTTATAGTACTCTCCCTTTGTATGCTATTGTCACCCAAGTATGTCTACACTTAACATTTAACATTAAACTTCTATGTCTGTCTTACTTTATATAATCTTATTAATCGAATGTGTCGATGAAGATGGGTGAGTCATTCAAACCTGCGATATTCACTGAGCGCACACAAACAACTCTGTTCGGCTGGGCTAAAGCTTCAAAGGACCACCGGAGGCCGAAATGTTTTGAGACATTGTTGAAGAAGATTGGTCTCGGAAAGGAGAACCCCGACACATCTGACGGTGGCACACAGATGCACAGAATGGCATTAGAAGCCGGCGAACCTTCGCATGAAGCATGGCAACCAAATGCTTTGGATGAGATAACAATAGCACATTCAGATGTTGCTAATGCTTCCCTTCAGCCTAGTCCTATTACTTTGCAAAGAACTTAAAGATATACACATGTACTGTTTCATGTGTTGTTCCCTCAAAGTTGTGATTTTTTCTTTTAAAAAAGAAGTAAAATAGAATAAAAACACTTGGAATAAAGTTTTGATGATCATGCCAGTGATCTGTATCTCATGTTTGATGATGATGATGATGATAGTAAATGAAATCTTATGGCTTTCAGCTTTCAGAAGCACTTGTTTATGTTAATAAATTCTTGGGGAAATTATTCTAAGGGGCTTGTGGTTTGTTTTTTTTTTCAATTTGATATATGTGATTTGATTGTTAATACTTACATACTCTGTAGTTTTAACTCTTTACAAAAAAAATGCCAAGACACTTAATCATGTTTAAAAATATATGAATTTACTTTTTTTGGCTTTAGTTGAGTGTAGTTTTTTAATATGAATTTAAGGGCAAAAAGATAAATTCATGTGGTTTTAAATGCCACGTCAGTGTTTTAGCATCTTTTTGCAAACAGTTAAAACCACACAATAATAAATTATTAACAATCAAACCACAAATACTATTACTGAATTGAAAAAGAGAGAAACTACAGGGTACTTTTGAATAATTTCCTCTAAATTTTTGTATGTATTGAACATTTAATCAAGCTGAAAACTCTTTTTCTTTACCTCATAGAACCATTCCACCTCCATAATGAAAAATAAGTAGCTTACACCATTAACCAACACTTATAAAAAAAATAAAAAATCAAAATTCATACTAATATGCATATTTGATAACCCTGGTCACTCAGAATTTGATTTGGTTTTAAGAAAATTCAAATGTGATTTTACATGAGAATTAATTGAAACTGAACTCAATTATCAACAAAGGCCCCTGTATATTTTGCTTGTTTAGTTTTACACTATACAACCATATCACTCAAGCACTGGTCACAACCATGAATTTTACAAAAGGGGCTCCTCAAGTTCCCATTTTCTTTTTTGAGATACAAATCACTAAAAGATAATCCTAAGATTACATCAGTCACTAACACTGATGATTGTTTAGTAATCCAAGATTAAGGATTAGCAACTGCACCAATGGAATTTGCCAACATTAACTACCTAAACTTCTTATGACTCGAATACGAAATTTTTACATCATGGGGATGCAGGAATTGGATCATTGCTGGAAACATAAGATGCTGCTTCTTCCTTTGCAATGGCGACGTAGTTTATCGGAGCTGCCAGGCGGGCGCTCTCTCTCCTTCCGTCTCTAGCTGTCGATCTCCCACCATTCATGCTGTTATTGTGGGTGTTAAGTGATAACCTCCGGTTCGGTGTTCCATTTGGCACACCTCCACCGGCACGAGGTCCTACTGCTTTCTTCGGGCCAAGAGATCTTGCTGGACTTGGCTTTGAGCCAAAAATAGCTTCCTGTTCTGTTGTCAGTTGCTCATGAAACTTCTTCTGATCCTGCAATAATGCATAAAACACAATGAGTTCATTAAATGATCAGAGTGGACTTGTTTTAACATACAAGAGATTCGGTATATATCAAATTTGAACAAGATAATGAGAGTAGACTAAGATTACCCTCATTCTACGTTTTTCTTCCTCTTTGTCTCTCCTGAGAATAGTATATTCATCGAGCATGGCTAGAAGAGGAACACCATCATATGTAAATGCGAAACCGTGGTCCTCTTCCCATGTTCGGGTCTTCGCCACCAGAGTATCAACAAGCGCTAGGGAACATAAATAATATTAAGTCAGAAATTTATATTAAAAACAAATGAGGAGCCAACAATTTTGTTCAATATTATATCAAAAATGCTTGATAAGAAACCCAATGAAAGATGACAACCAGCCTTACTCTAATAATAACAGCCGAGCGAAAATTGGGACACATTTTGAGGCGTAAAAAACAGGGTGTCATGGGTTTAAGGCAATAGTAACCTTTTAATATCTAGGGCTATAATAATAAGATGTCAAGTCAGAACTGATTCTTATGCCCAGATAGGATTACAATAAACCTCTGGAGTTTTAGATAACAAAGTTAATTTAGAGAATAATAATAATTCATATTTTGAATATGCCATGCATGAATGTAAGGCAGGTGGAAACAAGACTGATAATGTGAACTCATAGGAAACCCTTGTTGATAGAAGACACAGAAGCATAAATCAGAAAGGTGGATCATTGTTCATTTTTCAAAAGTATGAAACTTCCATCTTGACAGAGATTAAAGATCATCATAGTAGTTACTACATACAATTACCTGGAATTTTATTAACTAACACACGAGCTTTCTCTGCACGCTTGAGATTTAAGTGGGCTCCTCTGCTCGAGTTATACCTGTTTTCATCCTGAACAAAAAAGACAGATTAATGCACAAATGAATGTCATTATGTCAAGTAAAGTTGTGCGTAAAAGAATACACCATGCCCAACTAAGCTGTTTGGTATATGCCAATAATAATATAACCACGCATGCCAAAACTATCAAGGGGAATAATATTCTGTCAATTCAGTGGTAGGAATTCTTTTTTATAGTTATTTTTTGAAGTTATTTTCAAAAACCCTAGATGAAAATGTGAAAAGCACATTACTTTCTGTGATCATTAGCAGAAGAGAACAAGATGCCTAGACAAGATGCCTATCAGTAAAACCAGTTTCCAAATCTGCAAGGAAAGCAATATTTTTCTGACAATAACAGCTATCAGTGTCAGAACAGGTAGACTGCTCGTGGCCACCAGTGCATATGCATGACCGACACCCCATTAAGATTAGAACTTTAAACATAAATGAGATTGTTACCCGATTGTAGTCCTCAAGCCAACTTTCTTCCTCACAAGCTGACATCCATTTCTCAACCTTCTCCAATATTTCTTTTCTGCTTAGTGCTTCCTCTTTGGCTTTTGAAATCTGATTATCCAAGTCATTTAGTAGCTCTGAAGGTTCAAAATTCCCAGACTCGATTAAAGATACAATGTTCTCCCTCGCAGCCATTGTATCTATCTCTACATGGGCACGAGCATAGATGTCTTCTAGTTCAGCTTGTTTCTTCAAAGCTATTTCCTTCATCTTGCTTCCCTTTAGTTGATCAAGCCGCTCAACTTCAATTTCGGCCTGTTATGACAAATGTGAACAATGAGTAAAACCAAAAGATTAATTCAACAATCTGCATAAGTTACATTGCTTACAAACCTGCTCAATCAAGTCAAGGGCAAGGGCTCCAGGAGTAGAGACATCATCCACTGAAGCAGAGATATTACAGGTGATATGACTAAATAAACTTTGCTCTTCCTCAGGAGTATCCATTAAATTCCAAAGGTCACATAGTTGTGAGGCTAATTCTTGAAGCTGAAAAGGTCAAGAACCGAATATCATGCTACACACATGTCGTATAGTTAATTACAGACCAGTATGATGATTTGGAACATTTGCAAATCTGTCATCTCCCACAACAAAATGTGAATTTTATTTATCCCATATTTCTGTGGCAAATGTAATGTGCTGCTCTAGTTGTATAGACAACACGTGGGAAAAGCATTACAATTTTTTCAACATCAAGATAGTGCAAGGTCATTTAAGGATACTACAGATATAGAAATAGAATTCAGCATGGCCCATTAGCTTAGTGGTTACTCGCACCCATATAGAAGAGGTAAATTAATATAACCAAAATAACCTTAAACAAATTCTTCAAACTTAAAAGGAATTTATGATCTAACACCATCAATCATTAACCAACACACAATAGGGGAAAGGCACTGAAAAGTGTGGTCTGGCATTAAGGCTACAGCCTTCTAAAAGAAGAGCATACTATGCAGTGAAAGCAATAGGACACATGGGTGCTCACGGGGCAAAATTTTCTCTTGTGAAGTAACAGAAATACATAACCAAACAGGCCACTCGTGGATCATATTGTATGATATGTTCCTAAATTCACACAGCACCAAAAACAAAAATTTTAAGTGGAGAAAAAGAGGAATCTAGGTAAACCAGAATTAAGTATCTAATCCTACAGTTAACCAAAAATACCTTCTTAAGCCTTGACTTCTCATCTTCTTTCAGTGACAAGATTGTCCTGGAAAGCATCGATAAGGTATTATCACTAATGCTCTTGGACTGGACACCAATAGAATCATCTAAACTTGGGTGAACTTCAGTTATAGTACTGAAGAAATCCATTCCCAGAACAGCACAAAGATCATGTATCACACTAACAAAGTCGAGGACGTTGTGCAGCCTTTCACTCTGCCCAAAGAGAAAATATTTCAATAGATTTATAGTTAAAATTTGAAAAACAGAAGCAATTAGTTTCACAAGCGACCTTTTCTTTATGCAATTCTTGGAGCTGAGAGTGGAACTCATCTAACTTCTTTAGTGACAAGTCATCCTCATCAACAGCAGGAGTTTCCACATGCTCACCAATTTTCAAATTTCCAGCAATTTCTCCACTAATTTTCTGAATTTGTGCCTGAACATCAGCAAATTCTTTTATCCTCTGCTCTTTCTGCTTGCATAACTGTTCCAACGCTGGTGCTATGGATGCTAATTGCTCTTTGATTGTACCAGATGACCTCTCAGGCTGTTGAACACCAATACCAAGACTTAGCTAAATTCCTTGCTCCAGAAGCTCTTTTGTACGAAATGTTCATTTAAGTTCAAAAAGGTTAGTTTACTTATTTTTTCCTTCTTGCACATTCCTACATGACTAACCAGAATTAAAAAGTATTTATGCTGCTATGCAGTTGTGGAATAATAATGTTCACACCATGAAATACACCCAAATATCACTGCCAGTTTATTTGATACGAAGTTTAAAAGGTATAGAGGATTTCTCACAATGCCTGCAACACTTTGTTCTCCAAGGGAACAAAGAAGCCTGGCAAATTCAGCTTTGGAATCAGCCAATGCCTGAAGAAGGTGTGCCCTTGACCTTGAAGCTTGATCCACTTTATTTCTATAAACATCCAAACACTCTTGCTCAAGTTGGAGCAGCATTTTATCTCGTTCATCATCACTCTCACCAACCTCATCCCAGATTATCTGAAAGAAAGTGCATCAGCTGTGATCAAACAATTTCTTTCAATTGAAAGTGGAACTCAGAACATCAAGAAGGATTACCTGCAACTGTTGAAGTAAAGAGCCACATGTTGTTTCACGAGACAATGGATCCTGTGTTCCCATGACGACAATCACTACCTCAATTGACCTGGCCTGATGAAAGAATTTACAAGTTAACACCTAGTAGTTTCTTGAGAATGATGAGAGCAAAAGAAGCTACTAGTCAACCTCAGTAAGATACAAAGTCAGTGCAGCCAAGAAGATTGATGAAGAATACACTCTCCCGAGCTGCTTTCAAACAATTTCAGGTGGTTTCACAATTTGATTAAAATACTGCAATGACCAATGAGTATCAACATTAGGATTCAACATTTGGAATGCTAGTGATGAGCGTAGTTCTGCACCAGCCAAAAACGAAAAAAAAAAATGCAAATGCAAAGATGCAACAATTCATCTTTATGAATTTTATAGTGCTTATTTCATGAGGTCTGGAAATTTTCTAAGGATTTATCCATATGCAAGTTGACTCCTGCAAAGAAACTAGCCAATGACTTCGCCATAGATTGATGACCAAATCAATTTTATGTTTTTATGTGACTAAAGCAATAATAAATGTTACAGCCTGTCATAATTTACTGAATATAAACAGATATATTTACTACAAAAACCACTTTTTCACTGGCGTCCAAGATCATTTCTTTAAAACATAAACCAGATACAGGTGACTGAAACAATAGATTTGCCCTAGATATTGAAATATACATCAACTAAACAAAGCACGTCTATTGAACCGTATGCACTGAAGAAAGAACTAGTAATAAAACAATCCTAAGAGTCTTTCTACCAAACCTTCTGATCCTGCAAGGACAAGAATGTAAGCAAGTCATCAACAGCAGATCAAAACTTTTGTGGCCTACTGAAAACCACCAAAATCCAAGAAAACATCCATAGCTTCTTTCAAATAGTACATGAACTCTAAAGCATGTAAAATCATTCAAAAAAGCAAATTTTATACTTTAAAAAACGTTGAGGAGAAGTGGAGAACAGAATTCAGCATGGCGTCCAAAGAATAACTCCCAAGAAACATTCATTTAAGCAAGTCTTAGAATCAGAACTGATGCATTGAGTTCGCAACCAAATCTCTCAATGCCAAATTCACAAAATTCAAAACTTTGGCGCTTTCACCCAAGCAAAGCAACACCCAAAGTCTCAAGAACCCATCTTTCACTAAGTCCACCCACCAATCCAAACACCAAACTCACTTCCACTCTAATTCAACATAAAATCCATCCCCGCCCAAACCCCATTCTCCAAAACCACTTGCAAAAACCCTCATTCCCCCAAGAACCCCAACCCATCAAGCCCCAAAACCCCACATTGACCACAATCATCCCCAACACACCACTCAAACCCCCACCACACCGATCTACTTCAAATCAGCATCATTCGAGCTCCATCAACAGAAAAACTTCAAGAAACCAAAAACACCAAAAACACAATGAAGACAGAGAGCAAATACAGAGCAAAGAACACCTTAGGGTTTCCTCCAAGCTCAAAACTCCTCAAGATCCTCGTGCTTAGAGAGATCTGAAGGTCTTCTCGCTTCCCCCCCTCTTTCTCTACCTCTCTCTCAAACGCACAGTGAAGCTAAGAAATGGAATACCGATAACTTACACCGCAGGAACAGGATAACATCAAACTTTCTCACTTATTCGCTAGAGAGCCAATAAAAAGTCACGGGTATTCAAATATCCATCCAATGATCATACGCCACGTGTTGTTTAAAAATACGTTAGTTAAACTACTCCGAGGATCTTCTCCCTCGGCTTCCAAATTTAGTGTTCCAGCGGTGGAAGGGCAAGTGGGCAAACGGGTTATCGGATGTTTATGCTATCGGGTTCGGATCTTGAGTCATATCCATCCGTCCATTGATGTCTCGTGATTCAAGATTTTAAGTCATGCGATAATGTGAATTTTATATTTAAGTTTTTTTTCCTTTTTTTTTTAATGTATTTATATTTAATAATTTCTCGACGGTGAATTTATAGTTTTATGTTTTATAAGGCTGACGTTTTCCAATGGGCCTTAGACAGGGCCTGTGCGTTCCCGGGCCCGTACGGCCCAACAACCCCGGAGTTGGCTCAGTTGGCCCAGCACACCTCAGGGACCAGTTTAAATTTAATTATTTTTATTTAAAAATAAAAATAAAAAAATTCTAAATAATTGCCAAAAAAATAAAATTTTAAATAAATAAAAATTGAGAGCATTTAGAAAATCGTTATAAAACAAAGGAGAATCTATTATATATATATATATATATATGAAGATTTGGTCGACTACGAAACAAAATAGTAGAGAAAGCATGGGGTGGGTGTTGTTGGTTTATATAATTTTATGTGGAGGGAGGGGTGCAAATTAGTTTTAACGGCTGAAATTAAAAAAATTATTGTTGTTATAATTATTGGGCAGTTGTCAATAAAAATATTGTGTATTTCATTTTTATTATTTTTAAAACTATTCATAAGATTATTATGTATCACATTATACTGTTCACACACCGTTCAATCATTGTTTGATGTATTGTTTATTTTTGCAGATAATCTGTAGCCGTTGAATTAATTCAACGGTTGCTAAAAAGAATGTTCATAGAAAACATTTCTACAAATGTTTTTTTAGTGAAACTGATTTTCTATCTATATATATATATATATATATCAAGAGTGTGCGTAGGAGAAAAGAGGGGCCAAGTGCTTGTGCTAGACCTGCTAGAGGTGGGAGTAGGCGAGTAGCCTTTAGAGAGTGACAAAAGAGGATTTATCAGCTATTTTATTTTAGATTACAAGCAAACATCAAAGTTATCTCATCAATGTTTTTTAAGCAAAAGTTAATTAAACTTAATAAAACACTTATTATTATTAAAAATATAGTTTTTAATATTATAAATTAAATTTTAATTACCATTGATTAAACATAAGTTTTCTTTTCATTCAATTATTTTCAAACTTATTTGGATTGATTTGTGTACAAAAAATATTTTTAGTTGGGTAGAAAAAAGTTTTTCTATTGGTTTTTTCTAAGTAAAAGTTTTAATATTTACATATGAAATCCCAAATTACTTCTTTAGGAAGAAATTGCATGGTTTTTCATTCCTATGGGGGATATTTTCACTGAGAAAGTTAAATAAGAAATTTGTGTTTGCATACTCAAATTATATATATATATATATATATATATATATATATATATATATATATATTAATTCATACTTAACACTAATCCAAAGAAGACTTTAATCTCACACATTTATTCTCACACCAAACATGAGTTACATCATTATTCTTATCACTTAAAACTTTTACATTTTCTTTGACAAGTGAGGTTTTACCTTTCGGTGTGTTGTTTTCCTTAAAATTTACTAAATGTTTTTTTTTAAATTTTTTTATTGTGGTCCTTCAAGTCATTGTCTTTCACCAACAAAAGCTAAGATCAATATTTAATTAAAATTTAATTTATTTTTCACTTCATTAAAAAAAAAAAAACTTTTACACAAAACAACAGCCAGATCCGGTACCCTCTCTCTTTCTCTTTCCCTTCAATGTTTATATCATGGTCTAGGACAAACAAGAAGAAACCCTAAATCCAACGGCTAAGAACCACTTGATAAAACCCTAAACCAAAGTATATATATACCCTACTCAAGCCCAACCAATAATTATCTGCCACATCAGCATTGGATCCTGTTTAAGGACTTCTGACACACTAAAATGGCCACACCATACAATATATTCCTTACTTCCTTATATCCACTTAAGTTACTTAACCATCACCACCTTCCTTTCCCACCAAACAGCTCCATCTTCTTCTTCTCTTCATACTAATAATAATAATATATATATATAATTTATAATAATAATAAGAAGTAGAAGAAGAAGAGTTGTTGTTGTTGTTGTTGTTGTTGTTGTGAGAGTAAGTAAGAATGGGTAGTTTTGTTAGGGTTTCAGAGAGTGTTGTTGTTTTTATAGTTTTGGTGATGATGAGATGTGAAGGGATGAATCATGTTGTTGGTGGAGATCAAGGATGGGATGCAGCTTCAGACATTGCTTCTTGGTCTATCAACAAGATCTTCACTGTTGGAGATAATATTTGTGAGTTTTCTTTTTCTTATTCTTTTATATATATATATATATATATATATTTTATCAAATTTGACGCCTGTCAAACTGCGTGTTAGAGACATGCACAGCTTTGGAACTAAACTCAATGAACACTTAGTTTGTTTTTCCACGCATGTTGAGAACATGGATAGACTCGAAGCATGCTCAACAAACACCTATGCCTATCTTCGTGTATTTTGACGTTTTATTTTAGATTATCTTTAAATCGAATATTTTACCACACTCGATAGTACTGGTATCAATAACCAATATCAGTGTTACAGGACTAGGCGGTTGTTGATTTATTTATTTATTTATTTATTTATTACTATGTTATTTTCAAGATGTTTATTGATTTAATCACCATAAAATCACAACAAATAAACCAATAGTTATATTTTCAATCTCTGTTTATGTTTATGCGTGTCAAAATATAGTTAATAATTATCAACTTGGTTGATTCAAGTGGGAAAACTTTATATATAATATAATATCACATTACTTGATTTTTTCGTTGGTATTCTATTTTTATTAATAGTTTCATCTCCATAAACATGAGCCAAGATGCTGTTATTAGGGAGCTTTATATATATAATTTTTTTATGTGTATTACTTTGAGGTGTTTTTAATTAAATATGATTTTACAATAGTATATGAGTCTTTAAATTTATTGAGATTACTATGACTAATTATGATCATCTAGATTAAAAACTATATATGAAAATATATGTTTGAAGGGTTTACATACTCTGCGGCACGTGAAGGAGTATTAGAGGTAAGGAGCAAAGATGAGTTTGAGTCATGTGATGTTTCCAATCCGATCAAGATGTTCACCGGCGGCCTCGACACGGTGGCGCTCGATGGTGTTGGCTCTCGATATTTTGTCAGCGGAAGGCCGGAGGATTGTCACAATGGGCTCAAGTTACATGTCCAAGTATTGCCAGTATCGAGCGAGACTAATCATTTGACTAATGTTATAGATGTTGTGGCTGATGGACCCTGAACCATCTGGCTCGGCATCACTGATAATGTTCATGTACTCTTCTCTTATGTTAATTGGTTTAGTTGTAATTTGTTTTGTAGAATTTTAGAGAACTCGATTAAATGTTATTGTTGTTAGTTTTGTATTGGAATCATGTTTTCTTTTTTTTTTTAATTTCCAAGTTTATCAATGTTGTTTCCATTTATTTTGTCTGAATATGATGTAGGTAGTAACTATATAATCAATAAATGAAAAACGCAATGCGGGGATAGCTCAGTTGGGAGAGCGTCAGACTGAAGATCTGAAGGTCGCGTGTTCGATCCACGCTCACCGCACAATGTCAAACTTTTTTTTTATGGATATATATAACATTTTTTTGCTAATTTTGCACTACAGTCCCCGTGTTATTTTTATAGAAAACCCCTCCAATGTTTTAAAATATCAATAAAGGACGCAACACTTAATTTGCAATAACAACATTCTGTGTAGTCTAAAATGACAGATAACATCTTCAAATATATATAAAAAAAAATATACATTAAACATGAACTGAACAACAATTTACAGCCCAGAAAGGGAAAAACATGCAAGGCCTTCCCTGTATTTTACATTGAGATTATAACTGAATTAACCTACAAAAAGTTTAACCATGCACATGTCATTGATCAGTATTTTAGTCTAAGGTTAAGCACTTTTGATCAGCATTGCTAATTAGAACGGTCAATCTTCTATTTTCCTATCTAGGCAGGGTCTGGATTTTCAGCTCTTCTCTTCGAAGAGGTCCGACTATGACCAGGGGCTGGCGGAGATGCCTTTGGTGCGCCAACAAACCTCCTAACACGGCCGTACTTTGGTACAAACGGTTTGCCACTATTCATGGTCAGGCATTTCGGGCAGTACCACTCATCTTGAGAAAATTCTGCGTTATCAGATGGCGGGAGACACTTCATGTGTGTTCCTCTCTCGCAAGCATCACAGACTAGTAAGCTTTCCACATCATTGATTGTAGTTTTGCAAATCTGGCAGTTCAATGATTTGTCAATGTAATCAGTTGATGGAGGAGTCCAGTTAGTTTCATCAGTAACGGCATTCTGAAAAAGTAAATTTCCCGGAGGTGGTGTTTGTGTAAAAGAGACTCCATGAGCAACTTCATTCTTAATTGGATCGAAAGCAGGCAAATGTTTTGCCAGGATCAAGCACACTACTTCAGCAGCTGTTAGTTCTGCTGCAGGAACTGCAGCTTGCTTCAGTATGGAACCAGGAGTTGTTATTTCTGTATGAAAAGTAAATCAAAGGATTAATATTCAGACAATTTATGTTGATAGAGATGTGCTGCTCTGGCAACAATAAGTGAAAGCGGTACAAACAAAAATAACAATGGTTGAAAAGAAAACAATAATTTCTTCAGCAATATTGCCATAAGATATTATTATCAGTAAATGCGGGGCTTTCTTGTGATAAAGCTATTCCAAGTTTCCATAAAGCATCAAACAGGTATATAGAGTCGGATAAGCAAGAAAGACTGTTTGACATTTTAATCATTACATCCTATTTGCCAACACAATGATAGTGATTCAATAACATGACCCGAAAAAGGGGAAATTCTAGCCTAGATCGCCCAGATCTGTCGCATTGCACCACTCAATGGCAATAAACTTTAAGATAAATGATTTGGACACATCTTTACTGCCATGTGTTGCTTAATCTAGGGGTTTCATGCAATGCACTGTGCGTATGCAAGACTTACCCCACAAAAAATTAGTATTTGTGATGTCAACACATCCTAGAGTCGGATTCTCACCATACTAAATATAACTTCCATAACAATTGGGACAGCGAATCATACCTTGTGAAGAGAACAAAGATCTCCTCATATTAGTATCGCTCTCGTAAAATCATAAGTAATGTAAATGCCAATTATGTACAAAGATTTCAGTCAGTAACATTCTTTGAGAAGTGTTTCAAAGATATTTTTTAATCATCAATAACCAATAACAAAAGACTATTACCCTATACTCTGTTGCTGCTTTGCTAGATCAAGATAATGCTGAGACACAAGGAATCCAAAAAAAGACCATGAATAATTTTACCTTGAACTTTCTTTGCTGTAACAGATGCCTCCAAAGCCAGTAAATCTGTAGCCATAGCTGCTTCTTTTTCATTAACTTGAGGTTGGTTAACCAAAGAGGCTGGAGAAGCTGCAGGAAAAACACTATCACTGACTGGAAGAAATATGGAAGAATGTGCAACAGGGTGGGCAGCAAGATCTTTGGACTCTTCCATCTATAAGAAAGGGGAAGAATATGAAAATGAATAAAAAGAGAACAACACCACAATACCGAATGAAAAATCAAAATTGCTAACATAGTCCATGCAGGAACATACTAACACAGACATCAAGCATGTTATCCACTACACAAACAAATGTTTATGAGCAAAATAAAATTCATGAACTGAAGAAAACTAACAATGAAACTATGCTGAAATCCCACAGCAACAATTTTGAGCAGGTAACACAGTTAAATACATTGATCATGTACGTACTTGGTATGCTATTGAGGTTAAAAATCAAGTAATTTGCACAAAAATAAGCTAATAAAACTAACAAAAGAATTATTCGCAGCCACATCGAGACCTAGAAATAAAGAACAGCATTTGGTTCAAAATGCACAACAAGTCACTTGATTTCAAACAAATGCAAGCCCATCCAAACTTTATATATCAATATAGGAAAAAAAAAATTCAAAAAAGAGCATAGATTGAGAGCCATTAGACCTTTCTCTTAGAAACCAAAAACTTCTCGGCAATGGACATCCTCTGAGGTCTAGACCGCAGAGACCGATCATTGGAGCTATTGAGACCGAGATCCTTCACCAACGCCATAACCGTATCCTTTGGGAAGAGATCCTTCGGCCTCTCGGCGGCGCACAACGATACCAGCCTCGCCTTCGCCTCAGCGACCAGAGAACACTCCACAGGAGAAGGTTCACGGCTTGCCCTCACAGTCCCGATGGTGGAAAGCACCATCACAATCTCCGCAAGCCTCTTCAGTTCCCCTCCGCCGGCGCCACCGGCTCGCTTCCCCGGAGGGGGTGCCGTCGCCATTAACGCCGGCGAGGAGTTCGCCTCTGGATTGAGATGCAAGCGGATCGGATCTGATTTTAGCCAAGCTTTGCAGGATCCGTTTGATAACGGGTCGGGTTTCTGATCCGAATCTTCAAGAATCCGATAAGAGCCCATTCACCTTATTCACCGTTCGTTTTCCATAACAACCAATGTACGAATCTTGAAGCATGATGAACGGTCAAAAAGCGTTTCTCCGTTTCTTCTCACCCACCCCATTAACGGCGTCATACTTTATCCTATGACACCTACGTGGCATCATGGTATTGGAGGGTTTTGAAGAATCACAAGATTGATGAGCCGATAAAATATGGCCACGTATCAGATGTAGGTTAGTTAATGTATTCCTTCGATGGAGTTTGGTGCATTTATAACTCGGTTTTCTCGTAGCTGAGAGCGTCAAGGCAAAAGATAGTGTCAAAAGATGGGTCTCAAATCGTTCGTTGATGTGCCTCGGGATTCGCACTTCCCTCTGGAGAACCTCCCCTTCGGCGTCTTCCGCCCCGCCGGCGGCGAGCCGGCGAGGCCCGGCGTCGCCATCGGTGACTATGTGCTTGATCTCGCTGCCATTGCTTCCGCTGGCCTCTTTGACGGTCCCGTCCTTGGGAATCACTCCCAGTGTTTCCTCGAGGTCTACAATCTAGTGCTCTGATTGTTTGGATTTTTGGTTTTTTTTTTGGCTCATGAGTTCAGGGTTTTGATTTTCAGTCTTCTCTGAACTTGTTCCTCGGAATGGGCCGTCCGGCTTGGAAAGAAGCTCGCTTGACAATCCAGAGATTGTTATCAGGTTTCTTTGTTTCGATTTTGTGTTGATTTGATTTGATTGAAGTTCAATTCTACTGCTCTTAGTGTTTCTGGCGATGTTTTGGGTTTTGTTATGATTTGGTAATTCTTCTCTCTGTCTGTGTGTAGCTGATGAACCAACACTGCGTGACAATGCGAGCTTGAGAAAGAAGGCCCTTTTGCCAATGGTGACAGTTTAAAAAGAAAAAGAAAATTTTTTTGGTTGTTTTTGTTGAATTGTAGAAAGAATTTGATATTTTTATGTGGCTTGATTAAGTGCTGATGATAGAGTTGAACATGCACAGAGTGAAGTTGAGATGCTTCTACCTGTTGTGATTGGAGACTACACAGATTTCTTTTCATCTTACTATCATGCAAAGAACTGCGGGACCATGTTTCGGGGTCCTGAAAATGCCGTTTCTCAAAATTGGTATGTGATTGTTGTTTATATGTGGATTGGCGAATTTTGTAATCCAGAGCTCGGATTTTGATTAGCAGCGAGGTTGCATTTTGTTATGTATCATTTCAAATTGTTGAAGTTGACCGCAATTTTTAGGTATCACCTTCCTATTGCTTATCATGGAAGAGCATCCTCAGTTGTTATCTCTGGAACAGATGTTATACGGCCTAGGTGAGCAATTTCTTAATGAATCCTGCAATATGGGATGCAAAAGTTTATGACTTATTGATGCTTGTGGACGTTAACTTTTACTTCATTGGGACTACCAGTCTGCGTGATAATGCATCATTTGTTATTGCTGAATGGAGATGTTTGTTTGTCTTTGATGACATGGATTTTTGATTGTCAAGATATGCGTAATTACTTAATCCTTTTGCTGATTCTAAGTTTCTGATACTTCTCCCAACTTTTGACAGCTATTGTTTGTCTCTGGCCAACCCTTTGTTTCTGTTATTGTTAATCCTGTGGTTCTCGGCATTCTTTCTTGCCTTTGCTGTTCTTTATTGCCTGTATTGAATTTTTCCATATTAAATTTAATTATATTATGACAGAGTGCCATATCATAAAACAAAAGTTTGCCTATCCATATGGAAAGACACACTGAAATGAGAGTATTATGATTTCGACCAAAAAAAAAAAATTGTTATTATGAGGATACAATGTTAAAACAGCTCAATATTAGGAAGCCTGGAAGAGATATGGAATGATGATTTGCATCCTGCCTTATCATTATCCACATTCAGCTTGGTTCTTTTTCCCATTTTTAAACTGCCAGCGGATTTGAAGCTAGTGCAGGTGTTGAAATTCAGTCTTGTTTACTGGATAAGCTCAACCTTGCACCTCAGAAATTCCAGAGATGTTTTGCTAGCTGGAGTATATGTGCACACCCTGTGTTATTTATTGCTTACCGTATGAATTTGTTAGAATTTGCGTGGTTGCCAGTTATTATCACTACACCACCTTGATAGTTGTGCTAGTGATAGATCTTCATTGTTCTGATTGTCTGTCACCATTTTTTACAAGTTCTTCACTGCATTTCACATTCATTATTTTAAAATTTAAAGGGTAAAACATGCTACAAGCATGAGTTATTGAAGGTGCATTTTCTTGGTCAGAGGTCAAGGTCATCCAGTGGGCAATTCTCCTCCTTATTTCGGGCCTTCGCAGAAGATGGATTTTGAACTGGAAATGGTCAGTTGTAAGTCAGTTGTAAATAATTTGTGATTGGATCACTCATTTATTCCTTAAATTATGCGGGGCATGGTAGACCAGATCGATTTATCAGTTGTTGATTAATCTGCTAGTCTTAATTTTAGTTTAATTTTTTTCACATGGATTTGTATTCCAAGGCATGTGTGCAGATTATTGATCCCTTTATAGTCTTCAACATCTACATATTATTTCTAGATTCCTGAAGGAAGTAGTTGGTTGTCTCTTAATTTGGATCATAATGGTGCTTTCAGGCTGCTATAGTTGGCCCAGGAAATGAGTTAGGACGACCTGTAGGTGTTGATGAGGCAGCAGATCGGATATTCGGACTTGTTTTAATGAATGATTGGAGTGGTACTCATGGCTTAGTTTTCTATATTCCAAACTTCCAGTTGCTATCTGCTTAACTATTTTATTTATTTTATATGATTCCTGCTAATTTGGCTCATTTTCCAGCCAGGGATATCCAAGCATGGGAATATGTACCGCTAGGACCTTTTCTTGGAAAAAGCTTTGGTAAGCGCTCTCTGGCCATTGTTGTGAGCTCATAGCACAGTATTTTTCTCATACTAATCATCCTAAACTGTAAGAAATTATGGTCTATTTTTGATGTTCTCAGCCACAACAATATCCCCTTGGATTGTGACTCTTGATGCCCTGGAGCCTTTTGTTTGTCCAGCTCCAAAGCAGGTGACTAGACCTTTTTGAATTTGATTCTTCAGTAGTTGTGTTTTGCTCGCATTTAATCTACACCATAATTATTGACACTTTTGTTAAATAACTAGTCAGTTTTGTATGTAAATTTTGTTAAGTTGAATTTGCTGTGAACTGCAGGATCCTCCTCCTTTGCCATACTTAGCTGAGAGTAAGCATACAAACTACGACATTCATCTTGAGGTACATAACATACATTATATGTTGTCATTTTTAACATTATCTTCTGTAGTTCTTTAGTCTCTGATTCATCACCTAATGACGTGTCATCACTCCATAGTCCATGTACTGAACATTCTAGCTTCTTGGTTCAAGGTTTGTATCAAGCCCGCTGGACATGAACATCCATCAATTGTCACTAAGAGCAACTTCAAGCATCTGTAAGAGTTTGATAACCTTTGCATTCTTCATTATCGTGCATTGAGTTATTCTTTTCAAGCATCACACATCATTGTGAAATGAATTATCCTGTGCACCTACTTATTTTCATAATTGCTTTGTTTGTTGGTTTTATGATTATTATCTTTATAGTGATTGGTTTTATTGTACATGAATAACTGTATTTTTATTATGCTGTCCAGATATTGGACAATTTCGCAACAACTTGCACATCATACCATAAATGGATGCAATTTGAGGCCCGGTGATATGCTGGGCACTGGGACCATCAGTGGACCTGTAAGAAAGATTCAAATTTCCGGATATTGATTTATCTCTTGCTCCCATATGTACTTCCGAGTATTTTTATTGCCTCGTTTCATTAAAATCTTTTTATGTGACCATCAAATCAGGATCCCGACTCTCTTGGATGCCTGCTTGAGTTGACATGGAATGCGCAAAATCAACTTACCTTGAATGGAACTACTCGGAAATATTTAGAAGATGGAGATGAGGTCACCTTTACTGGATACTGCAAGGTAATTTTCATCAGAATCTCTTCAAATGTTGTCATGCTGAAATGAAAGACAACAATATTTGCGCATGCCTACAGCTAACTTTAATCCTACCTGTTCTCAATATTGATTGCATAATTGTGAAACATTGGTGGTTGAAAGTATGCATCTGTGAAACCATACTGTTCTAGTGCTCGAAAGCTGATGCTTCATAATTATTGCAGGGAAATGACTACAATGTAGGATTCGGAACATGCACTGGCAAGCTCCTTCCTTCAATTCCTTAAGATCGATCACTTCAAGATCAAAATGCGCAGAGTTTCGATTCTTGAACTTTGTATCTGATAATAAACGGTGTATACGGGAAACTCGTTGTAGCTTTTTAAGTATTATGCTTTAAATACTGTTTATTGTACTTAAATCTTTGGGACATCAGGCAAATAAATTTATGGCTTGCTTTGTACATGTTGGCTCTTAACAATGTTTCCAGTAATTGTTGGTGAATGGGTTGATGTTTTTGGTATTTTTGCATACTGAATATATATATATATATATTTATTTTTTGATAAAGTCGATAAGCAACAAAGCGAAAGACAAATACGGGTAAAGATGTGTATTAGCCATGGTGGCTAAATTGACTTTTTAAATATAAATCTTCTCGTCATGTAATTTCTTGAAAGAGAGAATGAGAGATATTCTTCACAAAGAATGTAAATTGTAATAAGAGATTCTAACTCAAGATCTTTCAATCATAAGTATGGGGTTTGGCTAATTTACGATTTTTTATTTAATATAGATTGAAATTCAGTTTTATGTTTGATTGGAATCATCCAATTGGGATATAAGCATTATATGTATATATATATATATATATATATATATGTGGAAGAATATATGAATTGAATTTTTTATTATTTATAATTTGTTAATCATATACATCATTATAAATTGTCAATATCTTGTAATTTTCAATTAAAAATCCTTGAATTTTTCATTAAAACCAATTATGTATTTAATATCTAATAATATATACCACAAAAGTTATATATAAAAAAATTGCTCAAAAAAATGATAAATAAAATAAAATTAAAAAAATAATGAAGTATATTTATAAAAGGTCAGGGTCAAGAAGTAAAAAACCCACTCAATCAAACCCATTCATCAAAATATTTAGCAGTGAGGGGGTTTAAGAAATTTTCAAACTTTTTGGGGGGTTAAAAATAAAAAAACCAAATCAATAAAACGTTTCCCGGCCCCGTTTCCCTTCTACTCTCATTCTTGGAAGCCTGAAGGTAAAAAGGCCTCCTTTTTCTTGGTCGCGATCATCGTCGTCTCTTCAAGGTGAGAACTTTTTAGGGTTTTCTTCTCGTTTTTCACTCCTTCATCACATCCATCTTCCTGATTTTCTTCTTAGATTCAGTGTAATCAGTATAATTACCGTAAGGATCTGAATCTATTGACTGGTTTGTGATTCTATCCATCTAATTTAGTTGTTGTTTTTATTGATGTTTTTGTTTGTTTGATTGGTTGAAAATATTTAGTGATTTTGATATTTGGGAATTGGTTGAAGGAATTGAATCAAGGGTGAAAAAAAAACTCCTTTTTGGGTGTAGATTTGTGAGGATGTTGGAGAAGATCGGGTTGCCTCCGAAGCCATCGATGCGTGGGGGAAATTGGGTGGTGGATGCATCGCATTGCCAGGGATGCGCTTCTCAGTTTACCTTCATCAATCGGAAGGTGCACCTCTGCGATCCTTTGTTGATTTTTATTTTTGTTTTTGTTCTGTGGTCATACAAGGTTGCTGAGTGCTGAATCTATGTTTTCTAATTGTTGATCTTTTTACCTTTTAATAAATTTTAAGCATTAGTTTATGATAATTGAATCGGAATCTATTTAGTTTGAGGTTCTTCACTTTGGTTTTTAAAATCACTAAATTTTCAATATGAGAAAATTTCTCTTGTGACCTTTCAGTTCTTTATGCCAAAATAATTTTATGTATTCTATGTCTATGTGAATTGTTCTGGATAAATTTATGGAGTTAGTTATAATCAGTGACAGTTAATAACTTTATGAATCTATTGATGTTTGTGATAGTTGCCTATCAAGTGTAACATAGATATCCCCCCACAAAAGAAGGTCATCTTTATCATAGATTTTGTTTTGCATTGCTATTTCAGCATCATTGTCGCAGATGTGGAGGCTTGTTTTGCAATAGTTGCACACAACAGAGAATGGTGTTAAGAGGGCAAGGAGACTCACCTGTTCGAATATGTGCTCCTTGTAAAAATTTAGAGGAAGCAGCACGTTTTGAGTTGCGACATGGACATAGAAATCGAGCTTCAAAAGGTCAGAGTTGTGGTTTCGTTTAAATCGTCCTTGTTCATTTTGCTTATTTGCAAGCCTATTTTGGTTCATATGAGGCAATTTTAATTTGAGAGGAGGTTTTAGTTATAATTCACTTTATCCTCACTATATTTGCGTATTTGAAGCTTGCATATTCTGTTTGATTGGAATTATGGCACAAGATTGTCAGTAGCTTGTAGTTTATGCCATTGTGAAATTCCTTTCGAAGTAGTATCAAATTCTGTTTTCTGGCTATTTGCTTATCTCAAACTCCTTACCTTTTTTTGTGCATAAACTTGAACTATAAGGAGTCATCAATGTGACATTCTGCTTCATTTACTTCTGCTTAGGTAGTTCAAAACAAACTTCAAAACATGAAGAAGTCTTAAACGAGCTTCTCAGAACTGAAGGAGCACAGTCCCTTTTATCTAGGCCTGAATCACATACTGATGTGATTTCTGATCTTCTAAGAACAACAAGCAGTCCATCTGCTTCAACACATGCAGAGTCTGCTGCTTCAGTTAATGGGGGTCTCAGTATGAGGAGTAGCTCTGTTAATGTGGAAAACCATTCCCTTGATGATATTGGATCTAGTAGCGTGGAGGAGTTGCGCCAGCGAGCGGTAGATGAGAAGAAAAAATATAAAATTCTTAGGGGTGAAGGAAAATCTGAGGAAGCACTCCAAGCCTTCAAGCGAGGTAAAGAGCTTGAGAGGCAGGCTGCAGCCCTGGAGATTCAATTGCGTAAGAACAGAAGGATGGCTTCAAAGGCTTCAACTCTGAGCAGTGTATCAGTTACTGACAAATCCGATGAGTCCGAAGAGCCTGGGAGCAAGAAAAAAAAGGTCAGTTCCCAAATGGGTAAAGCTGTGAAGGATGACCTTGCTGCAGAACTCAAAGAATTGGGATGGACTGATGCAGACATCCATGACGCAGATAAAAAGCCCGTAAAGCCTAGTTTGGAGGGTGAGCTATCAAAGCTTCTCAGTGAACTCCCTCGAAAAGCCTCACAAGGTAAAGGAGCTGGCAGCATAGACAGGACTCAGGTCACTGCTCATAAGAGACAAGCTCTTATCTTCAAAAGAG
Organism: Dioscorea cayenensis subsp. rotundata; assembly: GCF_009730915.1. Taxonomy (NCBI): domain Eukaryota; kingdom Viridiplantae; phylum Streptophyta; class Magnoliopsida; order Dioscoreales; family Dioscoreaceae; genus Dioscorea; species Dioscorea cayenensis. The sequence continues at coordinate 350,809 of NC_052486.1, read as the reverse complement.
AAGGGAAGCTAGCTGAAGCTAAGGAAGAGCTAAAGAAGGCAAAAATACTTGAGAAGCAAATAGAAGAACAAGAACTGTTGGGTGGCGCTGAGGATTCTGATGATGAGTTGTCTGTTCTAATAAACAGCATGGATGATGATGACAAACAAGATGACTTGCTATTGGATGTTGGACATGACCCGAGTGTTGATTTTCACCAACTTTTGGGCGTTGGGGATGATCTTGCTGGTGATAACAATTTTGAGGTGACAGATGATGATATGAATGATCCGGAGTTGGCTGCTGCACTACAATCATTTGGTTGGACAGAGGAGGATGATCGAGCACATGGTAATGTTCTGCAATCTGCTCCTTTGGATCAGGAAGCCTTGATGAACAAAATTCTGGCTTTGAAAAGGGAAGCTCTTAGCCATAAACGAGCGGGTAATGTTCCAGAAGCCATGAATCTCCTCAAGAAAGCAAAACAGCTTGAAAAGGACTTGGAGGATATGCAACCTGATATACAAAGTTTTCCCTCAGAATCAACACAGAAGAGTGCAACGTATCAGGTGTCTGGAGAAACATCTATTGCCGCATCTGAGAACTTGAATGCTAAGCTGCCACCAAAAAATAGGCTAGCGATTCAGAGAGAACTTTTGGCTATAAAAAAGAATGCACTTGCTTTAAGAAGGGAAGGGCGGATAGAGGAGGCTGAGGAAGAATTGAAGAAGGGGAAGGCTCTTGAAAATCAATTGGAAGAGATAGAGACTGCATCGAAAAAACCTGATGTTAAAGCATCCAAAAAGAATGTTGAATCAAACCGAAGACTTGAGGATGGTCCTGGAACTTTGGATCTTGAAGAGGCTGGAGTAGATGCAGAGGTTACAGAACAAGACATGCATGATCCAGCCTTATTGTCAGTTTTAAAGAATTTAGGGTGGGAGGATGAGGATGCTGAGGCTACAAGCAGACCAATCAAAACATCAAAACAGATTAAAGATGTCTCTGATAGACCCTCTGTTGTACCTGTGAAGACATTCAAAAACAAAGCTGAAATTCAAAGGGAATTATTAGCATTAAAAAGGAAGGCTCTTGCCTTAAGACGTCAAGGTAAGACTGAGGAGGCTGATGAGGAACTTGAGAAGGCAAAGGTCTTGGAAAAACAAATGGAAGAAATGGAGACATCTCATATTGCTGGCTCTACGCAGGTAGAATCACATGGTATTGGTCTTTCAGAGAAATATTCAAGAAAAATCTGATAAGCGAGCAAATGCTGTGGATGTAAATGAAGCTGACAATGGCCATAAAGATCAAAATGAAACCACAGTATCTGACAAGCACTCACTCAATGAATCAGGTCCAAAATTTGAAAGCTGGTTGGAAGATTGGGTATCGAACTCGAACAAATCAGTGCAATCTGTTGATGCTCTGGGTCCTGTCCTAGACAGCCAGAGTATGGTTGTACAATCAGGTACTCAAAAGGTACAACACAAAGAAAGTTTGGAATCCAGTAATCTATCTCAAGCAACTACTTCCGTTAAGGTGGGAGATCAGATAACTGCTGGTATGCAAGAAACTAAGGTCTCTGTTTCCGTTTCATCTGTAAACACAGAACAGAACTTGGAACAAGGAATTGATATTCGCAAGGATGAAATTCTTGCACATAAAAGAAAGGCACTTGCTCTGAAAAGAGAAGGGAAGTTAGCAGAAGCAAGGGAGGAGCTAAGGCAAGCAAAGCTATTGGAGAAGAGCCTGGAGGAAGTTCAGCAGCCTCAAGTGGATTCTAAAACCACACCTACACAAAGCTTTGATGATGCTCCCGTTGTCCAAGAGATCAAGCCGAAGCAAGCTCAGAAGCCATTGTCAGGCCGCGAACGTCTAAAACTTCAGCAGGAGTCTCTTGCTCACAAGCGCAATGCACTGAAGCTCCGAAGAGAAGGAAAGATTGAGGAATCAGAAGCTGAATTGGAATTGGCCAAGGCGTTAGAGAGCCAGTTAGAAGAAGGTGGAGCCGAGGGCTCAAGTTCTAGCATGTCTGCTAGCAAAGCAGCACCCGATGATGCAGTTGTGGAAGATCTGCTTGATCCTCAGCTTATGTCGGTCCTCAAATCAATCGGATGGAATGACAGCGATATGTTTTCACAACCTTCAAAGAAGCCAGAACCAAAGACTGTCACGTCGAAAAGTGAGAAATCGGTAACAGAGAAATCTCATCTTGAAGAACAGATCAAGAATGAGAAGCTCCGAGCTCTTAATCTCAAACGAGCTGGAAATCAAGCTGAAGCATTAGAAGCTCTCCGTGCAGCCAAGCTGCTTGAAAAGAAACTTGCATCATTGAGTTCATAGATGTAAGCTTTTTCTACATTTACTGCAATAATGATGTACATTATTTACGTGTGATTGCAACCCAATTACAACATAAAATGCGGCCATTTTCCATTGTTTGCTTGCATGATGTGCTACATATATTTGTAAAGGGAGACACTTTGTTGATCTATTACTGATCGATCGGACACCATTTAATCTACTGAGACAGTTTTTCCAATCACTCACAAACCATTATTTACATGTTCTTTATTTGTCTGTTGATGCTTGGAAATTATTCACATTTGTTTCTCAGGATTTTTTGGCTTTGAGTTCTCCTGCACTTGCTTGCATCTCCTCTCCTTCAGTGCATCTCTTAAAGACACCCTCTTGTTCATCTTGCAGCAAAGCACAAATATTATTTCAGTTATCACATCTGAGACAACAACGGGATTTACCGAAACTTTTTAAACTTCTCAATTGAGCAAACCTTATCTGAGATTGTGCCACTGCAATGATACACAGCCGCAGATGATGATTTCATCCTCGACGCACTTCTTGCAGCCTTCGTTTTGTTCTTAATAGGTCCAAAGCCATCAGAAGGATTTCTCCGAAATTGTTCTAGAGCCGTCAAGATTAACCGATACATCATTAGAACCACAGCTCTCCCTCTCCTCCAACGCCATTTCCAATCTCTTCTTAACAATTGTAGTTCTTCTATCAATGCATTCATCGGTAGAATTATCTGGGCAGGCGGGTGGCCATCCATCGCTCCAGCCAACTCCATCCCATATTAGATTTATTATCATCAGTCCGTGCCGATTTCTTCTTCGCCGCTGAACAAGTTCTCAGCTGATTCATGACAGATTCATGTCAGACATGAACTAGTAATAATTCAGAAATCAAATCTTCGGCTTTTTACCTGTTGTGAAAATGCATAAGCCAGAGCTCTCTCACGTCTAGTCATTGCTTCAAGTCTGTTCTGAATTCTCATTCTTGAAATGTTGCTACTCACTGTGCTATCATCCCACTCTTCCTACAAAATAAGCAACAATTAATGCAGTTTCAATCAAATTAAGTTTCATATGATTCAGTTTTGTTCAATTACCTTCAATCTGTGCACTTGAGACTGAGATTTCCGCAGAATTCGGTGCTGAATTCCGGCGTTTTCATCCCGAATTCTTAGACTATCAACAGACCCTCCAATCTGAACTTCAGTAGAAATAGCCTCTGATTCCACACTAGGCTCTTGCAGTAATTCAACATGATCAACTATTCTTTCATCTGATTTTCTAATTTCTTGATGTTGTTTCCTTGCCTGAGTTGAATAACTAGAACAGATAAACAAGTGACAGCAACTAAAAATTTAAAAAAAAATTCCAAGAAAATAAAATTACAAACCAGAAATCCTCTGAATGCTGACTGAATAAAAATTGCTGCTGCCAATGTTTGTGAATTCTCTTCCTTTTCAGTTTTAATTATTGTTGAGTTACAACTCTGTTCAAGTGCCAATGTTGATGAAGATACTTCTGTTGAAGGCTTTGTTACTGTTGCAGCATCAGAGCTTTTAATGGAATTCAGATCATCCTCTGCAAGAAGTGAATTGAATTCATCTCCACAGAGATAAACTTTAACTGAACTCCATCTACTCTTTTCCTGTTTGACAACAAGTTTAGCTCAAAACAAACATAGAAAAAAAAAACACAAAGAATTAAAACACGAAACAAATAACAACCGATCGAGGATTCTTCGCGAAAACTCTTCTGACAAGACCACCAGTGAGACCCATTCTCTGCTATTCTTTACAAACACTGAAATCTAAATCAAGAATCAATGAATTTTAATGTATGTCTATATATATATATATAGCATGACAATGGAGGTTCTATCATGAGGACAGTGTTAGTAACTAAAAATACATGCGGACATGTGTTTGTTTGAGAGTTGGCAGAACTTTAGAGCTGGAAGAGGGCCTTATTAAAGCCATTAAAGTGGATAAAAAGGAGAAAAAAGGTGGTGGCCTTCTATATGTGCTCTCACTGTACTTTTTCTTTCACATGGTTTGCATCATGCTAAGGATTTTTTCTTTTATCTTCTTACTTCACCATGAGTTCAAGCATATTCCTTTATATATATACACACACATAACGCGGACAGTGACTGTTAGATGCAAATCCATTCATATACAGTATCAAATAGTGATGAGGTACAGTAATTAATAGTAACTCAACACAACATTCTACAGAAAGTAATTGTTAGATTATGATCTAACGGCTGTCAACAAACATCTCTACATTTTAAAAAAAGCTGAGGACGTACACGAAAACATATAGTCTATATATATATATCTTGAATTATAATTGTAAGTGAATGATGAAATGATGAAGGAGAAGAAGTGGGAAAGAAAAAGGTCAATTGATGAGATTCCATCTTTTTAGCATGCTTATTAAGAGACTGATTTATTCCTTCTCTTCATCTTCTCAATTAATGTCACTTTGACATGGAATATTTAATTCACATAGTTTATTAAGGACTTCATTTTTACTTAAAATAAAAAGAACCAATTCCTTCAAAATCAAACATTAAAACAATATATATAAAGGACAACATATATGGATAAGAAGATCATAAAGCAAAACAAACATCACATCTAGCATCACATGCATGTTAACTTCTTTTTCTTTTTCCTTAACTTTTTTTTTCTCCCTCTGGATCTACCCATGATTAATTTTCCCACATCTTTCTTGATCTTTAAGGCAAGACTTACAGAATTCTTTAAATCAAGTTCAAGAAAGCAGTGGAAAAAATTATGAGTAGAAAATATATTATATAGATAAATCTCTGTCATAATGAGCAAGTATGAACTGCTGTTGAATTATACACAATAAGAATTTTGTGAAAAGAATATCTCAAGTCTAAAAACTAACATCTATTTTCCAAGAAGAATCACTAGGGGGGATCATGAATGTCAAAAAATTATCATCAACAATGAAACTAAACTCTTGTTCTTTTGAGTTAAGCTTGCAACTTTTCGGTTTCGCACTTGAAAATGCGCCGAAAAGGCCTGATCCTCGGCCTCTGATGCTTAATTGTATGATGGAATTATTGTCTCTCAAATCAGAATCAATAGATTCAACAGCTCCACCAGAATTGTACATCTTTATCAATCCAATTGGTGCAAATTCAATGTTGGAACTGTATTTCTGTATAAGCATATATATATATATATACAAGTGAGAAGCATTCAATTTATCAATCTTTTTTACTAATATATATTAATTATAACTGACCTTGATTGGAGATATGGTAAAAAGTTCACATTCTAATACTTTTAATGAAACAGTAACTGTTTCATTCTTGGACAATCTGGACAGAGATCCTGCACACACACACACACACACAAAATGAGTAAAAAGTTTAGTTCAGAATTAAAAATGAAAATAGTCTAAAAAAATTCAAGGAATTACCAGCATTGAAAGAATAAACTGCAGAATCTCCGGTCCAATCCTTTCCGGCAATATTTTCAAGAAATTCAATGTCTACAGGTCTAACAGAACCAGTGAGTATCCTATCCGAACTGTTGCCGTCTTCATTACTGACCATGCCTGGCCAAGTACCTGCTCCTTGGCAATTGAAAATACCAATCACTCCAGAAAGAGAGTTCAAATTCCATATCTTCAAGAGACTGATCATTGAAAAGAGAGCAAACTTTAGTCGAAAGATTTACAAATGCAAAGTTTGGACTTGAATTAATTATATGTACACCTTTTTCCATCCATAACTGGATCACTGAATAAGCAATCTCTTGTAGGTCTTCCAGGATACTTCGCCCGGAGTACTGAGCCATCGGGGAGTACAAGCTTCTTCAGCAGTGAAAAGTCATGCTCACCCGGTTTATCGCTGTTGATAATCATTAGATAATTAGATGCTTCATATATTGATTTTGTTACAACTCCCGGTACTAAATTTACCTGATATAGACTCCACAACCGCCTAAAGCTCTCGCTGCAGCATGAAATTCAGCAGCATAGTGGCGGCTCTGAACAGAAAAAGACGATGAAATTTGATAGAAATAACAGCATTTGAGAATTCAATGATGTGCTAAAAGATCTTGTTATCTTACATAAAACATGTCCCAATCTGGAACCATAATCTCTCCCAAAAAAAGGCTATTGAATGCAACAGTAGCAATATGCAATGTTTGCGATGATGCATCTCTCGGCATGTAATCATCTGAAGCTCTTGCAACAGCACTTACTTTTGCACTGACAGTAATAATTATTAAACAGAAAAAAAAGTCATTAGTAGCAGTTATTGAAGAACATTTGAAAAGCTAATTGAGGTTCAGAATTCACCTGTAAATTGAGTCATTACTTTGACACATGCAGCAAATTATGCTGTTATCCTGAAAATTTTTGGCAATGGACCTTTCAAGGTTTTGATGGAACCATTGAGTCAACGAGGCCCGGCCTCCATAACCGGCTGCAATTGTCTCGAGTATATTCTGCACATCGACCTTAACTCCATCCACATTTTGCGATACGAGGTAGCTGTGTAAGTCATCATAGAATTCGAATATCTTTTCCGGGTCTATCATGCTGACACCATAAATTTGCATGCCATCATCCATAGAAAAATCTCGAATATGCGCAAGGTTTCCCGGAGATTGGTTAGGAATTACTAGCCTTGGATTGTACTTCTTAGTTCCCGGTGCATTTGGTTCAAGTCCTCCCCAATATCCCATTAAGGCATGCCATGCATAGATATACCTATAAATCACAAAGAAGATATAAGAGAACTTAGAATGGATATTTAGAGACACTGAAGTTAATTTTATCGACATACTTCAAACCATATGTCTTCTTAATCTTAGTAATGAAGTCCTTCAAGCCCCTAAACTTGCTGTTTTTCCTTGATACTAACTAATCTCGCTCCGTATCTATATATAGTGCAACAGAAATCAGTGAATGAAAAAAATATTTCAGAGTTTTGATGAACCTAGAAAAGAAAATAAACTCACTGAGATCCTTCAATATGTGGTTCGCCTTCTTTCTGAAACTCATTAGTTATGTCTTGCCAACCATCATCAATTATCAAAAATTTCACAGGAATGCCACCTTCATATAAGCTAGCCAAGAGAAATGCCCAATAAGATTAATTAGTCCAAGTTCAGAGGATACAAAGAAAATGTTTGTGACACTAGCTGTTGTTCATCGAAATAAACTTGAAAACAGCAAACAGAAAAGAAAGAATCACAAGAGTGTATACCTCTTAAGACCATCTTCGATTCCACGAGGACTAACTTCGGTGTAGAAAGCATCCCATGTACACCAACCAAACCAGTCTAACATTCCTGGTATCTGTTTTGAAATGCTTGCTTAACATTCATTTGTATCTATCTTTGATTAATCTTAGTAATTAAATGGATACAAATAGAAACAACATTATATTGAAACAAAATGAGATTCAGAGCAATCGCATACCGATTTGTCTTCACGAAGTGAAAATGTCCCTTTGTAGCTTCTTAGTTTCCTGCAATTGGTGGTAGATTAGCAAAGAGTGAAGCTGACTAATGTTTTATCTTTTGGAGAAAAAAAGCCGAGGAACTTACTTTATTGATTCATTGACAAGTTCAAAGGGATTGCTTTCCAGAGTTCACAAATACTGATTCATTGAATTGAGATGCTTGTACAGCAGGATCACCTGTGAATTAAAACAAGAAGAACACGTTCAATTCACCGATCGTTGAACAAACTAAAAAGTCGAAAATAAAGTGAATTAGCACCTACATACTGTCTAGCTATAACAGGAAGAAGATCTTAAGAATGACTACCGCTCTCGATGCAGAACTCAAGCTCATTGAAAGAGTTCCCTTGCAAACTACTTCGGAAGGGACCATCCAACACAGGCAAGAAGAGAATATAATCACTCGAACCATTTCGGCTTTCCTTCTCTTCCTTTGATTCCACAAGCAACATTTGTGTCTCCACAGGAATATCACTTCCCGAATTCCCCATTCGAGGTATCATCCACCATATCTTATGTCTAAACAAGCAAAGTAATCGACAATCCCTGCATGATAATATAGATAAAGGTTGACAAACACAAATCTAATTGATGAAAATCCAATGATAAACTCCATCTAACTTAACCACAACATTTTTTTTTTAATAAAATGTGGATGAGTTACGCCCTCAACACACATGTGCCCTCACCCTGCGTGCGCTGAAGTTCAAACTCGCCTCTTTGGCAAGAACACAAATACACTACACAGGAAACCGGTGCCAATAGACCAAAGCAATGGAAATACAACATCAGAGAAGATAAGATTCAGGAAATTAACTCACTCAAGAACTCCGAGCTTGAAAACATGGCGGCTACTCATCTCATCAGAAACAGCACCTAAGAAGACAGCAGAGCCATCAACAGGCTTAGAAACAAGAACATTATCAGGAACATTCTTCAAAGCCTCTTTGTCATTGATTTTCAAAACACCATCTTTGACCAATGGCTTAAGAGCAGAAACCAAGCTGAGAGAATGCCTCCATGGCCTTGGAAATTTTTGGTGGGCATTGGAGAAGAGCTTGTTAGTGTTTGGTTTGAGGAATGGAGAGAAGTTTGGATTGAAATGAAGAGGTATCAGAGGAGAATGGATCATCTCGTTGGGGAACAACTGCTGAGATTTTTTTTTCCCGGGAAAAAAAGAAGAAGAGGAAGTAGTGGTCCTATTTAAGGATTGGGCGGTAATTTTTTGAGCCAATGAGAATAGAGATGCTTTATTTGTGTTGCTCTCTTTTTGCCCACAATTTTTTTTTATAGATATTTCCTTTTTATTTTTATTTTTTTAATATATATATATATGGCAATACTTTTTTTGCGGTGCATCTACAGAGGATGAAAAATAAAAAAGAGAAAATAAAAGAGAGAAATAAAGACAAGGGTGAAGAGAAAAAATATGCAACAATAGTAAAGAAGAACGTTGAGGGATTGTAATTGGTGTTTAGAGGGTGAGTCATCTGTTTCACATTAATGGATGATGTGTAACCATTGGATTTAAATCTAACGGCAGATATAGGGACGTCATAAAACTCTTATCTACAGGACGTCCCTAGTAAAGTGGCCCTCTCTCTAAAATGTATACGTACCATAAATATATACACACTGGGTAATATTTCTAAAAATCACACATATATCTAAAAAAATATCATTAAAAAAATACATATATAATTTATATAATTATGTATAAAAAAATTACATGTTTATATATATATATATATATATATATATATATATATATATATATTTTTTGATCCATTAGTTTCGAGTCATGAGCTCTAAAAAAGTTAAGCTTAAAATAGTTAAAGAGAGGTACTCGGAGTTATGTAAAGATAAAGTTTAAAAATGATATGTATCATGTGTATATATATGTGTGTGTAAAAAAAATAGATTAATATATTAAAGAAACCGAAAAAAAATACAAGATTATATGCAAGAGGCCCTTTAAAGTGATAAAACAAAACAAAATATCCATCAAGTATCAACCTATTTTTTCCCAAAAAACACACACACACACACACACACACACAAAAAGTGATCAGACACTTTGTTTAGTGATAATTGTTTGTTCTTCTGAATCTTCTGAAGAAGCTCCTTTGCCATGAGAATGTCCTCCAAATATACAATGTAGGACTGCACAATCAATTGATTGTAAATTAGAGACTAAGCATTGACATTCAAACAAACACTGATAATCTTCTTAATAACAATTGCAGCACAATGAGACATGATATCATAAATATATGAGTTTTTAAGGTTACAAACAGAGAAAGGATGCAAAACTAACTATGACTTCCATCACAAAAATAATAACCACCACCTTCTCTCAATTCTCAAATCAAGTTACACTGTTCTACACATACTACAAAGAATTTGAGTGTCTTCTAAAGTTCTTCACTTTCTTTCTTCTATCTATGTAATTCATAACCATCACGGAGACTCGAAAATTCTCAGATAAATAACAACCCACAATGTCATAATCCATAATCCGCAAAGAATTCCACAACCGACACATGAACAATTGTTATCGGTAACACCAACGAGAAAATGACAGTCACCGATTGAAGGATCGAGGAATGTAACCATACCGAGCCCATCGAAATCACAGCTCCTTGCATCTTGTTTTTGTAACTGATAATAACTATTGAAAGCATAGGAAATGTTTCCTTTCTCTCCGATCGCATTGCATGAACCTCCGTAGAGAAGGGTGGTGCAGTCTGCCATGCTGCAAGCCAGCTTCATGTGATTTGAAGCACTGCCAAGATCTTGGGACGGGTTGGCGACGCACCACCTTGATGGAAGATACTCAACATCCTTGGCATTCTTCAGTATCCCGTTACCCAATCCGAGATTCAACGGGTACTTTGCCTGGCCATCGAAAGAGAAAATCCCCCAATGGCGCTCAAAGTTCCCGGGAAGTATACTCTTTTGCTCTTCGTCGAGAAGACTGAAGAGATAAATATCCAAAGGAGGAACCCCTGGTCTCAGTGGAGTTCCTTTGTTACTCAACACATGATTGATGAGACCTTGGTTGAATGCTCTAGCAGCACTTAAATTCGCACTGAAAGCCCCATCTGTCGGCCAACCCACCTCTCCAATAACGATTGGCATCTGACCATAACCGATTTTGTTCAATGCTGCAACCAAGGTATCGAAATTGCCATCAAAGGCATTGTAGTATATGTTTGAGCCATCCACGACAGGATGAGTTGAGCCATCAAAGAAAGCATAGTCTTGTGGGAAATCCGAACTCTGATAAAGGCTCAAAAAAGGGTATATGTTGACTATGAACGGAGACCCGTTTGAGTTCAGAAAAGAAACAATTTGGGTCATGATTTGAGTCAGCTCCGGTCGAAATGATCCTTGGGAAGGAAGTGAGGCTTCATAAGCATCAGCATTGCAAGGAACCACCAGTTTCACATAACCAGCAAGATTCACTTTTGCTAAAGATTGCTGGAGGTTGACCATAGCAGGAAGAACAAAAGACTGGAATTGGCCTTGGTAGTTTGACAGGAAGGGCTCATTGCCGACTGCTATGTACCTGTAACCAATCACAATCTTAAGCATTGATATCAATCAATTGAGATTTTTTTTCTTTTCAACAATTCATCATTCTTCATCATGCAACCTGCATGAGCAACTAATCCAAAAAAATTTAAAGCTTAAGACAATTATCAATCGTAGTTCTAAGTGGCTATTGTTGGGTAATGAGCAGAAGAAAGACTGAGTAAGCTATAGAAGACGATAAACACAAAGAAATTTTAGGCACTTCTTAACAACCTGTGGTGGTTGCTCAGCTGCAGTTGGATATGGAGCAGAACAAAGAGTGAAAATAGAAAACATTTAGGTACTTCTTGGCAACCTATTGTGGTTGCTTGGCAGTAGTCGGGTACAGAGCAGAACAAAGATTGAGCAAGCTAAAGATGATGATTAAAACAAAGAAATTTTATGCACTTCTTGATAACTTATGATAATTGCTTTAATTCCTAATTGAAACTCAAGCAAGCAGAAGGCAAAGCCAGAAAGTTCCTCTAGACTACAAAATTTGCAAGATATAATATAAGGTCATACATGATTCTACATTGCATGGATTCCAAGCAAAATTGGAAAACATAGTCCAGAAAGCACAATTTTAGCATGTATCATATCTTGAGATGCAAATATATCAGGAGAACCAACAAGATTTTTTTTTTTTGCTCTCAACCATCCAAAACAAGAAAAACCGTAACAATTCTCAGGCACTCATCACAAGTTCTATTCTTTCTTTTGGTAAACAATACAACACATTGCAGCAGAAAATAGCAGAAAACAAATAGAACATTCACTGAGAATGAAATCATGAATCCAAAACTCATCCTCAAAGAAAACTATAACTTGATTAAATGCATGAAAACTCCAACACTGGTCCTGCTTACTCTGAATAGACCATAAACCATGTAAATATTGATAAAAGACATATTAATCGCACTTTTCAATGTTCCCACAAAAAATGAGACAAGGATCTCAACATCAGAATCACCACTATTTCTTTACACCTCAGCAAAAGCAAATCCTTATTTCCTTTGTTCCCCTAAAAAGGAAGGCCTACCTTCAACTAAAAATCCAATTTTTAGATCAATTCTGGATGAAATCCCAATAACCATAGACATATCAACCAAAATTCACATATAGAAGACAACAAATCCAACAACAAATCACAAAATTCAAACTTGAGCAAATGAATGAATACCTGATATTGACGCCACCCTTCACCGCATACCTAGAAACATTCTGTGAAACCCAAAGATCAGCAACAGCAGGAGAAGAGCTCAAAGTTCCCAACATCTCATTAGGGATCCCTATCATGACCTCAATGCCACTCCCCATCAGAGCTCTCAGCACATTGGGATCAGCATCAAAGATCTTCACTTTCCCAATCTTGTTCTCCTTCAAGAGATCCACCACCACCGATGGAGAAAGCCTGTGTGAAGACAGTGTCCCCCAGTTCACTCCAATGCCCGATTCCACCACCAAAATGGATCCCAAGACGATTGAAATCGAGAGAAGAACATGCCCAACACCATCAAAATCCTTCATTTCGCCCAAAGATTAGATTTTTCCAAAGGATTCAATGGTTTTCATGGAGATGTTTTTGGGGTAGTGGTTCAAGTGTCTCATAGTGTTCTTATTTCGAATGAAATCAAATAAAAGAGGGAAAGTGCAATACACAGTGCAATGTCTTTCTTACAATTCCACTGAGATTCTGACACGTGTACAAAACAGGAAAAATGAGAACATGTGTCCGATATCTATTGGCTGAACTAGACAAAAGAACATGTGGCATAATTTAGTTGGATTAAAGATAATGTTTCCTGTTTTATCAAGTGTTTATGATGAAAATAAGTTTGAAAATTGAGACTTTGGGAAAAGGAAAGGTCCCCAACCAGACATGATATTTATTTTAGTCTCTTTAAGATATGATTAATGTTATATTAATGATAATGATTTATTAATATAATGATGGTTGTTAATAAGCCTGGAAGGAGAAAAAGGGAAGCAATTAGAGTGGTGCTAATTAAGGTTAATGACACTAAATAAGTAGAAAAAGTGGTTTGGATTTAATGAGATAAAGTTAGCAATTGTGTTTATAAACAATGCTGGTTAAATAAATACATGTGCTTTATCTACTTTTTAGTTTTTAAAGTGTATTGAGGCAACTAATTTAAGTGTACTGTGTTAAGTTGGTAATTGGTGTTTAATACAAACAGTCCAATAAATTTGATAAATGAAAGGAAAAAAATATTTATAATTCATTTTATTTTTTGTATTTTATGGTAAATTAGTTCAACTAAATTTTATTATAATATTTTCAGTATATATATTTGATATGTTTATGCTTAGTAGATTATTATATAAAATCAAATTAAATTACAGTATAAAATAAATAAACCACTAAATTAAAATAAAAGAGTTATAGAGATACACTGAGGAAAAGAACCACAACAACTTTAGTAGGAGTGAAGACCATTACAGATAAAAAAACATTATAAAACTAGAAATAACTGATAATAGATGACTGAAATGGTAATAGCATTGCTTCTTTTGATAGTACACAATGTACTCTTCAGTTTGATTCTCTTTGATTGTGGAATTGTACCGTAAAAGCCTACACTATAAACATGTGATTAATTTTAAAAATTGATTTAAACATATGATGATTTCGCATTAAACAAATTAGACAAATATTTCAAAGGATGATCATTCAAAGTAACTCCTAAACTTCTATAAGTAATTTCTGAAATTTTTTTTTCTAGAACTCCAAAGATCCCCAATGGATCAATGAAGAAACAGATATCCCAAGATATATTTGTAATAACTCTAGATGCAAGTAATAAATGGATATTAAAGGAATAAATGATTCAATTGATTCAATGGTAGTAAGACAAAGAATACAAGAAATAGTTACAAGTTTATAGCATCTTTAAGCTGCTAGATTTTCAAAGGGGTGAGGGTTTTATTTTGTTAGAATGATCGTATAAATATGTTTATCTTGTTTTTAAAAAAATATTAATATCACATTTAACATTATCACTTAAATTGGAGCATATAGGGAAAGTATTAGAACTTTTGTCCAGAAAACTTCAACAATACTATATAATTAATCCAAAAAAAATATAAATAAAAATTTATCAAAATCTTGCTAAATACTTACTTGGGACTTGGATTAATATGAATTTACAATATATATATATATTGATTAAATAAGATTATCACATCAAGGGTGTGAATCTTGATCTTATTTTCATGGGACACCAAATAAGAATGAAGCCACTTTCTTTGCTTTATAGTCCTCATTCTGATGTGGATTAAAGAAAAAAAGGTAACCGAAAGAGTGTAAAGCCATTGAATAATTTAATGTCACAAATAGTGATGATTTAATGTTAAGATGTAGATCAACTTGTTGCAAGTGATATTAACTTTAAAATTTAAATAGGATAGTGGGTTAAAGAAAATGATTAATTTATTAATTTGGGCTATATACTATTCTTAAAAAAATGAAATTTGACCAACTTCATTTTTTTTTTAGAATTATTGTGTAAAATTAATATTCATTATAATAATAATAAGGTTATGAGTTAATTAAGCTATTCATAAGCAGTTTCAGTTGATTTTCAAGCTCGAAACTCATTTTGAGCAAATTTACCCCATTAAGCTTAATTATATAACTTGAAATATATAAATATATAATATTATATGTTATGATATTAGAAACACAATATAATTTGTATTATTTTTTAAATTATATTATAAATAAAGTTTTGATTTCAAACTAAATCTATGTTGATATGAATTTTCCCAAAAAGATACTCACTTCTAAAGTAAAAAGGGCTTGATGTTTTTACATTAAAATTGAGCCGAGTCGGGTTTGTTCAAACTAATTTGGATCTCATACTAAATTTTAAACTAAAATCAATCCGTTTAAAAGTTAGTAATAAGTAACAAACATAGAGAATCTAACCCTTTTTTTTTATCAACCATTCACATGGAGTAAATTCTTATCTCAATACATATATAACAATTGTTTTTACAAAAATGCAACCATGTTATGGCCCTAACAATTCATATGAAGATGAGTTTTCTGACTTATTTTTCAAAGAAAGGTATTTGAATTTCAATTCATATGACTTTAAAATTCCTTACAATATTTATTTATTTCACACTTCCAAATGGTACATGAGTCCACAAAGAAAAATTAGGATAATAAATTATATAAAGATTTCTTTTTTTGACAAAGTCTACAAGTGATAAAACAAATGTCAAATGGGTACAGAGGTTGGAACTCGAGACATCTCAATTATAAGTACGGGTAATTACTGTTAGGCTAGCTAGGCCCATGGTTCTTAAAGATCATTTTTTAAAAATTAACATTAAAACAAGTAAATAAGATCATTTTTATAAATGATATAAAGATCTATTATTTGTTTTAAAAAATAAACAAATGTATTAATATTAATTTAATTAAATTCATATAATTTTTTTAATCCAAAACACGTTGAATCAACCAAAGTGGGCATAACCTCAATCATCAATTTTTTTCATGCAATTTCTTGAAAAATTATTGATAAAAGTATTTTTCTTTGTTTTTTTTTTAAAAAAATTTTTGTCTTTGATTCATGGTCTCCTGGGTGACATAGGGAAAGTTTTATAAACGAGTTCAATAGTGTTTTTTTCTTATACATAAAGGTTTTAAATTAAAAATTATTTACTTAAATAATCTAATCTTATATCTCTTTAGTTCAACCCGTTAGCAATTAGTTAGCAAAATTAGATGAAAGTTAATACATAAATAAATCACCAAAAACAGTGTTGAAATTCTCACTAATATAAAAAAAATTATTGTTTGGAATTTTTTAAAGGTTTTTCAAAATAAATTGAACCTCTTTGAGAGTAGTTTTGGCTTATGGAATCTTATTGTTTAAAATATAGTTACGAGAAATATGATTATGAAGTTCATTATATTGATGGGAATATGTGTTTAATTGACAAAGCTGTAATGTGTCTGGAATATAATATTACAATGCTTTATCAGTTGAAAATATTATATTATTAATTGTCTTTTTATTAAAATACCAAATATATTAAATCCCATAACATTTTGATCTAAATATCATAGTTGCTTAAAAATAAATATTTTTTGTTATTAAAAAAATAAAGTTTTAATTTTAAATATTTAAATATTTTATTAATTTTAATTAAAACAAACTTAATTATTTTAAATGCATACAGATTTTTTCTGCAACTTAATATTTTAAAAAAAAATTAATCTCATAATGGAATTTATTTGAAATGCATACCGGTAATATTTGAAATGCATAATGGAATTTATTTATTTATTTATTTATTATTTTTTTTTGTGCATTCCATGTAAAATGTTGCATTACCAAAGTTGATAATCACATTACCGGTAATATTACTCAAATTATTAGATTCCAAAAGTAAAGCATTTTCACTTTAAATAACTAAACAAAACAATTTTTTATTATCTAATTAAATTCATGGAATGATTTACCTCAAACAAACATCACCGTGGTCAATAACAACAACAATCTTGTTAAACATTGATAATCTCCAGCAGCTTCGGCTGATGCTTCTCAGAAAATCAAGCGCTCTATCAATTTCATCATCGCTAGGGTTTCAAACATCCCAGGTGATCCAGATCCTATTCCAGAGTTGGAGTAATGCTCCCTACTTTCAGACTTGTAGACCTGTATCTTCTTTTGGTGATTCCCATCTACAGAGCTGATTTATTAGCTTGTTATCTTCTCCTTGCTTTTGTTCTTAGTTCTTATTGCTTCTCATCTCTGGTGAGAGCTTCAGTTTTTTCTAGTTTATTTGTACTTTGCTTGATTGTACGTCAATAAAAATTAGATTTATCCACTTTTATATCTGCAAATGATGTCATGATATATATACTAGTTGACAAAGACCTTGTCTTAAACGATAGATATTTGATTCCAAAGGTTAAGGTAATTTACAATCAATCATCATGATATATAATAATGACGTTTGTCTAATGACATAATATAAAGTTCATCACTTCCTCGGAATGTTACTCATTAAAATATTTTCTTAAACTAATGACATCTAATGAGCACTATATATATATATAAGATACAAGTTTAGGTTTCATCACATTTATACAAGAAGCATACCGTAATAATGTTATACCCAGTGTTTACTGTAGATTACTATAGTCCATTTCTATAGATTTTTCAGCCCTAAGTTCATGAGCGACCGATCCTGTAGCAAAACCGGGTTCATGAGCGACTTGTTCTCGTAGAAGCTCGGTTTGATAGAGGCCCTGTAAATCGTATAGCATCCCTGTATCGTATGCTGACCGAAAATTTTTCCCTTAAAAACATTTCTTCTTCTTCTTTTTCTTCTTCTCTTCTTCTTTTCCTTGTCTTGGCGAACCTTCCCATTTTCTTATTTATTTTTTTCCGCGAAAGTTTTCCGTCGAACCAAGCATCCCTATCTCTTCCTCCTTCACCATTGAGCTTGGTAAGCATAGATTTATGGTTTTTATACCGTATTTATTCTTGTATTTTCCTTGTTTTAGTTTTTCAAAACCTAGAATTTCTCCATGGATTTGCATGTTTTATAGGTTTAAATTGAAGCCATTGAATTGTTGATCTTGTGTGAGAATGTTGTAGAAGAAAATTTGTGATTTAGAGTTGTAAATTGGGAGAAATCCATAGTATAAGGTTCGAGTTCATCGTAGCAATTTCGAAATTACTGTAGCACCGAAAATTTTGAGCCTTTTCTGGTATTTCTTTGGTTCACATTGAAGCTCTTCTTACCCTGAACTCATTGGAACTAGTTTTACTCCATTCTGAGATCGTTTGGATCCAAAATGACGATATTTTGCCCTAAAACCCTAATGTTTTGTATTAGACATGTATAATCGTATTCTTATACATTTTCTTGTGATTATCATTCTTATGTTCATTAGAATTTGAATTCCCTGCTTGTATATAGGTGGCGAAGCGTCCTCCAAGGGGAAGGAGCTCGCCGATCAGTGAGTGCGTCTCAGGACGAGACGACTGGTTCTGTGAGTGGTTAAATTTCTAATTGCATAGATTTAATAAGAGTACTAAAGTATTTGTTCATGGTTTTATCACATAAATTTGATGATAAATTGGTTTCCTTGATATATATTTTGAGTACGAATTTACTTGAAATGGTTAAACCTAGAATGCTTATACCTATTTATTTTGAAAGAAACATGTTTACTTGCATTTCCGTGTTTATATGCAAATGAGATATGGTTTAAAGTACAGTTCTGTATTTATATGCAAATGAGATATGGCTTGATGTATATTTCCGCATTTATATGCAAATGGAACATGGTTTGATGTATATTTTCTGGTTTAAACATTGTGCGATGGATTCTTTGAATTGGAAATTGGAAAGAATTATATGTGGCATTCAGTTATGATGGTGACGGCGGACTTTAGTCCGACACTGCAGTGTGGGGTTCCACGGTCCGGCCTGATGGGAGGCGGCGTGGTTAACCCTGGTTTACCACGGGTCGAGAGGTGCTGGAGCCATTGACAGGGGGTTACATTATGTGAGAAACCCGGGTCACCACGGGGATCTCGATGTAGCAACACCAAGGAAAGGCAACTCTTTTAAATTTTAAAAAGTTTTAAAAACTCCTTGGTGGTTCCACGACTAATCGTGACCACGATTAGTGTAGGGAATTGTTTTAGACCCAGACTGTATTTTTGGAGCTATGTTCATTATGTTTTAAAATGTTATTTGCTTTTACTATTGATGAATCCTTTGTTATTTGTTAATATGTTGAATACTTGGAACTGATTTTTATATGCTATTATTTTTTTTTCTTCGAATTACCATTTGAAATACTTTTATCACTCAGTTACATCTATCTTTGACACCACTCACTCGGGTAACATCATTTACTCACCACTCCCTTTCTTCTTTTTCGATTGCGACGTTAGACGAGTTGTCTTTGTCTGTGATGAGAGTGGTCTATCCTGTACTTCTTGTTTAGGTTTGTTATAGTATGCATGACCCTTTATGGATCCACTAGACTTGACCTTATATGTGGTTATTGTATTTATATTTTCGGGTTGTATCTTAAAACCCTGGTTTGTACTGTTGATACTATTTGTGTTTAGGGTCCCTAGTATCAGGGAACCCTATTGTGATATTTTACTATGTCGTCTTCTAGCTATATAATTGTGATAATAGGTTTATATTGAGCCTTACGGCGACCTGAATGTGGGGTCGCTGTGGGACCCACTTCTTGTCGTCGTGGCGATTGCCACGTGCCCGGTTAGGTTCGGGGCGTGACAATTTTAGTGGTATCAGAGCTATTGGTTTAGACTAATAGCTGTAACTTGTTCTTGTCTTTGACTGTCTTCTGTAGTAACTAGTGGATCCAGTTAGAGTTGAGCATGTAGCATTGTTGCATATAGGAATTGATTTTGAAAGTTCTTTTGGTGTCTTTTTCAGTTCATTGAAAAATGCCGATATAACGCCTGCCTGACACGCGATGAAAGGCGATTGCTTCATGCTTGTTGAGCCTACTACTGCACCGTCTAGAGGTGGACGGCGTGGAGTGCCATCTCCACCGTCCTCTCCTTCGCCGCCTAGGCAGGAGGCCAATTCTAGGCATGCACTGCCGTAGCAGCGTCGATGCATGCTCCTAGAGTACCCCGAGCTCGTGCCCCTGGACCCCGAGTGCCGAGTTAGCTCCGTCCATGCGAGGCGTCGCGAGGGCTTCGGAGCCTATTGGGACAATCGGGGATAGGCGGCCGACCCTATCGGGAGTTCGAGAGACTTCATGAGCTTTTTGGAGCATGTATGGAGAGGATGTCTGCGATTAGCAGACCACACGCTTGACACCACCCCGAATGCGATCAGTTCCCCTAGTCCCTCGCGAGAGGGACAAGTGGGGTCCGACCGAGTTTGTTCTTGTCTAAGCTCTCGAAGGAAGCCCGGCGGTTAGGGTGCGAGTTCTTTTGATGGCACGAGCGATGCCATGGTTGCCAAAGAGTGGCTAAAGCGGGTGATAGCTACTTTCGGCGACATGGTTCTAGAAGAAGACACGAGGCTCAAGGTTGCTACGAGGTTACTTGAGGGCAGAGCCAGAGTTTGGTGTGAAAGTCTGAAAGGTCGTTCCAGTGTTGTTTTGAGTTGGTCGATTTTTGAGGAGGGAGTTTGACGAGGAGTACTACACCCGCTTTCCATAGAGACCGAAAAAGGCGGGGAGTTCATGCAGTTGAACCGGGTAGCGAGATCCGCGATGCAGTATGAGACGTAATTAAAGGACCTAGCAAACTTTGTACCGAAGCTGGTAGGTTCGAGGGAAGTTCTATGTTCGAAGTTCGAGGCCGGACTGAACCTCAGCGTTCGGGAGAGGATGGCGATCCACAGAAACCGAGTTTTAAGGAAGTAGTGCGATTGGCCCTTCGAGCGTAAAAAGTTGGTCCCTGGAAGGCGATCGAATCCGTGAAAGCATCGAGAGAGGAGAGGTGCGAAATGAGTCAACCCTCAAAGAGAGCAGAGGTGAGAGTTCATCTAGTGGTGCACCTTCAGTTGGTTTCTTCAGGGTTCCACCGCCCTGCACCGGTAGGCGAGAGTTCACTACCTTCAGGCGATGTGTCGCATCTGAGATCGGCAGGAACTATGCGACAGTGTTGGAATTGTCATAAGTTCCATGGAGGACGATGTCGAGAACCGCGCAGATGTTATCAGTGTGGACAAGCGGATCACATCAGGACGCAGTGTCCACTGTTGACCCGTGGGGACCCTGCTCCAGGACTTAATCCAGGTCATCCTACTCAGTCTAGAGGTTCACAGCCTGCGGCTCAGGCACAGACCACCGCTACAAGATCCGTAGCAGCGAGCAACACCCCTCAGTCAGGAGGATCACGCCCGCAGACTAGATCTCAGACCAGGATCTTTGCCCTGACTAATGAAGAGCCTAAGGGTGAAGCTGACATGATCACAGGTACAATATCTATCTTTTGTTTGATGCATGTGTATTGTTAGACTCTGAGTCATAGAGGTCTTTTGTCAGGTAAGAAGGAAATTTCGAGGGCGAAATTTTCTTAAGGGGGGTAGAATGTTATACCCAGTGTTTACTGTAGATTACTATAGCCCATTTCTATAGATTTTCAGCCCGTTACTGTAGCAGCCTGATCCTGTAGCAAACCGGTTCTGTAGCGACTTGTTCCTGTAGAAGCCTGGTTTGATAGAGGCCTGGTACTGTAGCATCCCGTTACTGTAGCAGCCCGAAAATTTTCCCTTAAAACATTTCTTCTTCTTCTTTTCTTCTTCTCTTCTTCTTTCCTTGTCTTGGCCGAACCTTCCCATTTTCTTATTTTTTTTCCGGCGAAGTTTTCCGGCGAACCAAGCATCCTATCTCTTCCTCCTTCACCATTGAGCTTGGTAAGCATAGATTTATGGTTTTATACCGTATTTATTCTTGTATTTTCCTTGTTTTAGTTTTTTTTCAAAACCTAGAATTTCTCCATGGATTTGCATGTTTATAGGTTTAAATTGAAGCCATTGAATTGTTGATCTTGTGTGAGAATGTTGTAGAAGAAAATTTGTGATTTAGAGTTGTAAATTGGGAGAAATCCATAGTATAAGGTTCGGGTTACTGTAGCAATTTCGAAATTACTGTAGCACCGAAAATTTTGAGCCTTTTCTGGTATTTCTTTGGTTCACATTGAAGCTCTTCTTACCCCGAACTCATTGGAACTAGTTTTTACTCCATTCCGAGATCGTTTGGATCCAAAAATGAGCGATATTTTGCCCTAAAAACCCTAATGTTTTTGTATTAGACATGTATAATCGTATTCTTATACATTTTCTTGTGATTATCATTCTTATGTTCATTAGAATTTGAATTCCCGCTTGTATATAGGGTGGCGAAGCGTCCTCCAAGGGGAAGGAGCTCGCCCGATCGAGTGAGTCGCTCTCGGGGACGAGGGCGAGCCGGGATTACGTGAGTGGTTAAATTTCTAATTGCATAGATTTAATAAGAGTACTAAAGTATTTGTTCATGGTTTTATCACATAAATTTGATGATAAATTGGTTTCCTTGATATATATTTTGAGTACGAATTTACTTGAAATGGTTAAACCTAGAATGCTTATACCTATTTATTTTTGAAAGAAACATGTTTACTTGCATTTCCGTGTTTATATGCAAATGAGATATGGTTTAAAAAAGTACGATTACGTATTTATATGCAAATGAGATATGGCTTGATGTATATTTCCGCATTTATATGCAAATGGAACATGGTTTTGATGTATATTTTCTGGTTTAAACATTGTGCGATGGATTCTTTGAATTGGAAATTGGAAAGAATTATATGTGGCATTCAGTTATGATGGTGACGGCGGACTTTAGTCCGACAACTCGCGATGTGGGGTTCCACGGTCCGGCCCGATGGGAGGCGGCGTGGTTAACCCTCGGGTTTACCACTGGGTCAAGAGGTGCGGCGGAGCCATTGACGGGGGTTACATTATGTAGAAACCCGGGGTCACCACGGGGATCTCGATGTACAACACCAAGGAAAGGCAACTCTTTTTAAATTTTAAAAAGTTTTAAAAACTCCTTGGTGGTTCCACGACTAGTCGCAGCCACGATTAGTGTGGGAAATTGTTTTAGAGCCGATCTGTATTTTTGGAGCTATGTTCATTATGTTTTAAAAATGTTATTTGCTTTTTACTATTGATGAATCCTTTGTTATTTGTTAATATGTTGAATACTTGGGACCCGATTTTTTTATATGCTATTATCTTCGAATTACCATTTGAAATACTTTATCACTCGTTACATCTATCGTCGACACCACTCATCGGGTAACATCTCATTACTCACCACTCCCCTTTCTTCTTTTTCAGACTGCGACGTTGGACAGAGTTGTGCTGTGCAGCAGTAGAGTGGTCTATCTGTACTTCTTGTTTAGGTTTGTTATAGTATGCATGACCCTTTATGGATCCACTAGACTTGACCTTATATGTGGTTATTGTATTTATATTTTCGGGTTGTATCTTAAAACCCTGGTTTGTACTGTTGATACTATTTGTGTTTAGGGTCCCTAGTATCAGGGAACCCTATTGTGATATTTTACTATGTCGTCTTCTAGCTATATAATTGTGATAATAGGTTTATATTGAGCCTTACGGCGACCTGAATGTGGGGTCGCTGTGGGACCCACTTCTTGTCGTCGTGGCGATTGCCACGTGCCCGGTTAGGTTCGGGGCGTGACAAATAATATGGCAAACAAAAATTTATTTTTCATGCTTTTAATTAGACTTTAGTACTTATGCACAGAAATTTTTGCATGCAAGAGGAAACCATAAGTTGACTTCTGTGCAATATAAGGTGGGAATATGTAATATATTTTGAAAGCTCGCTGATATACTTTGCTCATTTTATTTATAACAAATTTTTTTTTTGAAGTTATACGTACTTCATATTTTTTGTTTTTGATATATTCAAACTAAAAACTGATGTTGAAATTTAGTTTTGCGGATGAGAAAAATTCTAGGTTATTAGTTTTTATTGATGAAGAATGAATTGATAATGGTCACTATATATTACAATTGATTTATATATAATTCATTTTATTTTTTGTATTTTATCTCATATCAATTCAATTCAGATTTATTAAAAAACAATGATATGAATAAATTAAATTGCATTTTTATGTGAATTATTTATTTGAGAAGTCCTCTGATTGAATAAATTTCTCCCACATTCAAATGAATAGTTAATACAAGGAACAACCATTTCAAATTTTGTTTGCAAGATACATTTAAATTATGTGTGTACGTGTATATACACTACACCAAAAGAGGGCTTTTGAGACGGTTTTCAAACCCTATAGAGGCGGTTAAAACCGCCTCTATAGCTATAGCGTTGGTTTTTTCAACCGCCCTAAACCGCCTCGTATCAAGCCGGCTCTACACTTTAGAGCCGGTTTGTACCAACCGTTGGGTAATTTTTATTTACGGAAGTGGGTTTTAATAATAAGAGTAGAGACGGTTATAACCGCCTCTATAACTAATGATTTCTCATACCCTTACAAATGACTTTAGAGGCGGTTATAACCACCTCTATAGCTAATGATTTAATACCCTTACCAATGGCTTTAGAGGCGGTTATGACCGCCTCTAAAACACTTATTTTTTTAACATATTCATATTTTAAAGGTGGTTATAACCACCTCTAAATTTGTTCATTAATTAAATTAAATTTTAATTTATTTTCCTACTATTAATAAATAAATTTATTTAACCTATACATTGAAAATATGAATCTTTCAATACATTCATGTATAAGGTGAGCTGATATATATATAGCTAACCATGATTCATCAGAGTTTCAAAAGTTGGCAACACAGACAAAGCAAAAAAATAACTAGTATAAGGTGAGTATGTTCTTTAATTTGGCAGGCCACCAGAACTAGATATATGATGGTAATTCAAAGTATTTTGTCAACATAAAGCAGACCCAAAATATACAAAGCAGGGCATCAAATAAGATTAGAACGGCCTGCCTCTAGCTTTCCATTCCCAATTTTTCAAGCATGGCTCCATGTACTAGATAACTTGAGAAGCAGCAGGAGAAACCCTGCTGTCAGACCTTCATGAAGGTTTTAGCCAATTAAATATATATCAAGATACAGTACGACCATAGCAGTATAGCACATTGATGCAAGGTACAAGTTCTTAGCCCATTTGTCCTGAAAATCATCAAGAAAACAACACACGAGAATTAGCCCAAGTATGATCAGCTGGTTTGGTTAAAGTTGAGAGGGTTTCAATCGAATTTGAATAATTAGAAAGTCTGCTGAATATCCAAAAAGAACACCATTGCACATTGGAAAGAATCATTTTAGAGAATATATATCATGCAAATCATCTTTATTACTTTATTAATACATCATCTTTTTTACACAGTTAATGAATGATCATTCATGCATCCTTCTAGGAAGGTCAAACAAGAGATCCAAAGTCCAAACAAAGCCAAGGATCTTATCTTTGATGTCAATCATCTCCACAGTCAAATGTCACTAATCAAAGCCAATTACAAACAACTATTCTAGATTCTCTCAAATCTTTTCCAACTTGAAAGGAATATCCTAATCTTGTGAACTAATGAATGAGCTCACGTGGATAAAAAAAGAAACCTCACAAGAACAACAGAAAAAAAAAAAGAAGAAAGAGAAAAGTTAAAGAGAAATTAAAGGTGCAAAGAGATGTCTCTTTAATAAATCCAAGGTTAAGCATGCTAAGAAAGAACCAATTAAAAGCATCAAAAACTTTTATTGATTTAACAAGGCTAATGTCTAACACAAATAACATATCATGTGCAAGTTTTGAAAAAACATGGCAAAGGCAACATACAAGGAAGACAAATGCTTTACAGGTTTGCTAACAAAAGAAAAGTACAAGGGAAAATAAAGTTACCAAGTTCCTCTTTGATTCATCAGATATGGAGGGCGATTTCATCCTTGCAAATAATTCTTGAATAAAGTATCATCTTTTAGCAACAAACAACCTGTATCAAATACAGTATCACAGGATGATGATAACATCAACCTAGATTAATATGTACAACATTAAAACTATGATCCTCACAGTAGCATTATTTGCTTAAATGATGGCACTGGGACTTGCAATAGTTACCTCATCCAATACTCCTAGCAAAATAACATCCTGACAAATCAGAAAGAACCCATGACATAAGCATAAAGAAATTGATCATGGTCAAAATATTCATGAAGGTAAACCTTCTCACCTTTATATAACCAATTCGATAGATTTGATGAATCTTTGACAATACCAAAGGATCTTTAATAGTGTTAGCTTGCAAACAAATTCAACTCTTCAAGTACCAAATATAGAGTAAATTATAGATTTACATGTATCAAGGAAACAAAATTACCTCCTTATAAATCACATGCTTCTTTAAGAAAGACCGATGATTTTGCACTGGAGGTATGTCAGGATCATCTGTATAAACAAGTCAAGGAGAAGTGAGTAACTAATCAGCATGATACACAAAAAGAATACAAAAATGACACCACACAATCTGCCCCGCAAAATCCTGGAAGTGTAAAATTTAAATCTACTTTGAACCCACACATTCCTGGCATGGCAGACAAGGCAAATTGTGTAACTCACAAGAAGTGTTTTCCTTGTAAGATCACAAAATATGATCAGGCATTATTCTGACTTAAATTTTCTGAGTCAAAACTTGAGATTCTGAAGTTGTATACAAGATGCACTAGGGTGGCTTCCTGCACACTAGCATAATGGTGCGAACAAGGCCATCAAATAGTCATAAAGGCTAACAGAAACTACTCTATTAGAATCCAATCACTGTTATTGCATCAACTAACAGAAAATTGACGAGTCAGTCCCATCTCAATTATTTCTCAACAAGAACAGTTTATACTTTCTAACATACTTCTCCACAATAAATACAAGAGGGACAGGCTCTGATGTTCATTAAGAACAACTACCTTCAAAATAATCATGCCATCTGATCTTTACAAAGAAGAAAACTAGCTAACTAGGACATTCGCATTCCCCCATGTCCATTTCTATCAGAAACTTCTACTTGTATTGTCCCATAATCCTGCAATATTGATTCTCCCGGCACACGAACACATCACTCTTATCTGAAACACACATTAAATATTAAGCGGTTATGGTAGCATGCTTATCATTTGTGAAAGATTAAACAAATTTTGTTTCGAGAAATATTAAATGATTTAAGTCCCAAAAACACACAAGTTCCTTTCTTTAAGCTTAATGCAATTACCTCATGAAGAGTACCATCACCACCAATAGCTATAATAGCATCAGCACTATCCCTTATTTCATGTATTACCAAAAACAAAACAAGGGTTCGAATGGAAAATTGGCCATTTATCACACTTTCAAATAAAATTTATACCTTCCTTGCAATTCAAAAAGTTAAACCACACAGAGTAATACACCATATGCTTGCAATTATATCCTATCCTGATACTTTAAATCAAGATTTGAAAAGATGCTAGATATTAAAGAGTAAGAAGAAAACTAAACTATGAAAAAAATAGTCTCTCAGCATATGTTACAAAATAAAGCATCACCGACAAATCCAGCCTTCAATATCAAAATAACAAGCCAGCCAGGTCAACAATCACAAGAATGTAGGATCACTATCATCACAAATATATAACTTTCCTAAACATATAGAAACATGACGAAACTAATACCAAGTATTCCACATAAAGTTTTTTCAGGTTATCTGCTACACAAAACCTGCAAACAATATCATCAACACTTTGAACCATCTTCAGACAAATCATTAACAACACAACACTAAACACTTTGAAATAACCTTAATCAAATAATTTTTTAGATGATACTTTTCTCAAGCATATAACTTCACAATCATGTCATTACTATTAGTTCACTCTCTTTAGTTTCTGGAAGAACAACAACTAGTTCAAACATATGAAAGAAAAAAACAATCAAAAAGTTTCAAAAGAATTATACAAGCACGATAAATTAGTTTTTACATAACTATAAAAAAAGAAGTCTGAATATTTCTTAAGCATCTACTAATCCAGTCATACCAACAACATCTCCATAGTCTAGAAAATGATCACCAATAACAGAACCCTTCAAATCATCTACCCTCAATTACTGAAGAATCGTTTCCTCCTCTCACCCTCAACTGTTCAATCCCATAAATTATATATAGCAAGATATAATCTGCATTACCATAAAAAACACTTACAAGCTTTTATCATACATATTCAAGCTTCAATAACCAAATCAAAATCAAAATAAAAACAGTCAAAAAATCATAAAACCTAAGAACAAGAAGATTAACAAAAAAAATCAAAACCACACTAAAATTAGGGACAAAAATCAAAAGAAACAGAGAAAGAGATGAACCTGGATAGTCTTTCTAGGGTGAACCGGCGTGGCTTTAGCTGGATTCCGGCGATCATCACTGTTATGTCAAAACCCCGAACAAATTTGTGCCCTGATGTCGGCCAGAGCCTTTGAGAACAACACTGACACAACCTAAAAAAGAAAATCATCACAAACTGATTGAAATTAGAACCCTAAATCGAAACCATCATCGGTTTTCGTTGAAACTGGCAGTAGGAGTCGGTGATCTTGAGATGGACATTGACGTGCTTGGCAGAGACGTCAATGATCTTGAAGCAAAGATGGAGATGAAGGTGGTGTCGACGGTGATGCGCTTGGAAGAGACGAAGGTGGCATCGGTGGTGAAGCAGAGAAGACTTCAGGGAAGGAAGTGAGGAAGCCACGAGAAGAGGCCGGAGAAACCTCGGCGGTGTAGACGGGGGCGATCATGAGAGCGTAGCCAACGCCGATGCCGGCGACGAAACGGCCGATCATGAGGAAGATGTAGGAGGTGGCGAAGCCCATGAGGAGAGCACCGAGGAAGAAGATGAAGGCGGCGAGGACGAGAGTGAAGCGGCGGCCGATCCAGTCGGAAGTGTAGCCGGCGGCGATGGAGCCGGCGAGGGAGTAGAGGTTGAGGATGCCGATGAGGATCTCGATTTGAGTGTCGTTGATGTTTAGGTCGTCTTTTATGTACAGTGCTGCCTCACTCATTACTCCAATGTCTTTTTTTTTTAAATAAAAAAATAAAAAAAAATAATTAATGTAAGAAAAGTAGTAACTGATATTTTAAAATAAATAAATAAATAAAATTAGTAAAAAATAATTAGTGTTCTCGTTTTTGTGAGGGAGAACCATTAATTGAATTTTTTATTTTAGTGTGAGTGAGTGGAGATGATCTGATGGATATTAATGAGTGTTCAATGGATATTAATTAGTGAGTGTTCAATTTGTGTGAGTGAGTGCTTTTGTTATTAATTGAAAATTAGAGGGGGTTTTCTAAACCCCCACTACTCCTCTATAGGTTTATAAAAAAATTAAATATACAGGCGGTTTTTACAAAACCCCCTCTACAAATGTGTCCCTAAAAATAGAAATTAGTGTAGTGATATATATATATATATATATATATATGTATATACACACATAAATAAAAAAAATATTTTAGCACACTTAGTAAGAAGCATCATATATTAGAATTGAAATTTTCAAATTGCATCACAAAGGAACTAGTATAAATTGAATTAAGCAACAGAGCATACATTAATATATATTGCAATGCAGCGTGTGAGGGATCCAAGAGTTATATATATATATCTATATATATGTATATATATAATAAAATATAAATGGGATGTATGGTATGTTATGTCAATAGCTAAGCAGGGCATACCATACTTACATAATAAAAAATCAAACTTTATGTTATATAAAAATGTCATATGATCATTTTCTTAAAACCTTATAACACAAGGAAAGAAAGAGTTGACATTATTTTTTAGGAAAAAGTACGTCTTCAAATTTTTAAGAGAAAGAGAGTGGAAGTGAAAGAAGATTCACTTGATACTTGTACCAACCATGCACCTTGCTTCTTTATGAATTAATTGAAATTAAAAAAAAACATTGGCGTGGATATTGAAATAAATGTCAAGACTTGGTTCTATGTTATATATTCTAAAATGTTAGTTTTATTTAAATTTTTTTTTCATTTTATAAAAAAATAATAGAGATAATTGTTTACAAGAACTTGCATTTATGTTTTCTTTTTCTGTATATATTCATAGCAAATAAACGTTAGATATAAATAAGTTCACTAGATAAACTAACTTTAATAGTATATTATATGCAAACTGAATAATAATAATAAGTGGAAAGTATTTAATAGTCCCTCTTAAGTTTGCACTTTCACTCTAAACCCCTACAAGTTTCCCATTTCCTTCAATGTTCCTCCTTTATTAAGCTTTTCTTTCTCAGTTCAGATTCCCCAAACGGTGTTAAAAGTGGGGTTAGTTAGCGTTAGAAATTACAAGATTACCCCCTGAGTAGAGAAACTTCTCCGACCACGCGAAATGATGAGAATGCCCTCTAACATCTTGGGAACCGGCCACATTTGGACAGTTGGATTTGCGAACGATTGAGAACCGTGAAACCCTTCTCCACCAGAGGAGCGACTTTTCGTCTTCTACACATTGTGGTGAAGCCAGTGGAGAATCTTTTCCCCATTGTTTTCTTCTTCGCGACCATCATCCTTCATCTTCGCCGAATTCGTTGTTCTCTCATTGAAGGTCATCCGTTGAAGAATTTTTTCCAAGGAAAATCTCAGTCGAGAGGTGAGAACACATGCCTGGATTGGGCCTTCAAGCAAGATGACAACAATGCTATGTGTGGTGTATAGTTTTAGTATTTGCAATTTGGATGTTTATCTCATGTGTAGCATTAGTCAGTTTATGTGTAGAATGCAACATTTCGTGATGTGTATTTGGTTATGTTTCTCATTCAGTTTGTCTATTTTACTGTGTATTATTTTCACTTGTTGTATAATATAAGGTGTTTGTGTTTAAGTTATCGATGTATTATGTGTGTTTTTTTCGACAACAGAAGATGGCGACAACGCTAGTAAATGCATGGTGTTATCTTGCTTCTGTAGTGGAAATGATCTCCGCATTGAGGAAGGAAATGAACAGGTGGCATTGGGAGATATATACTCCAACGAACCCCTTTTGGTCATTTGATAGATGTCACACCCATCATGCAGGAGAGAGGGGTGCTTGACACGCTGCTGCAGGTGTATGATGATTGTAGCCAGCGCTTCGATATAGGAGAGAAAATGCTGTCATTCAGGGCAAAAAATGTGGCACTTATTCTCGGTCTCCGCTGCGAAGGAGATATTGTATTGTTCACTCACGAGATGGCCCAATGCGAGTTTGAGCA
Organism: Dioscorea cayenensis subsp. rotundata; assembly: GCF_009730915.1. Classification (NCBI taxonomy): domain Eukaryota; kingdom Viridiplantae; phylum Streptophyta; class Magnoliopsida; order Dioscoreales; family Dioscoreaceae; genus Dioscorea; species Dioscorea cayenensis. The sequence continues at coordinate 319,567 of NC_052486.1, read as the reverse complement.
GACATTTCTCAATAAAATACACAACTATCATCGTGACGCAATTAAAGAAAACCTATTTAGGCTTGTGCGGTGAGGGGGAGACATTTATGAAGCTTATGGTGATCTACTTCATGACGACCAAGTTCTTCCGCAATACTTCTCTCAATGCGCCAATAATCGCGGTAATGTACATTGATGATCTTGCCTCACTTAGCCGTTATGCTTGGACCCATGCCATATATAGGTGGTCAATTACCGGTCTCCCGACGACGGATACACGTGTGTAGCTGCGGTGTAAAGGAAACTACACCATCGCAGGTTATTCGAAAGGGTGCGCCGTTACCCTCATCATTTGGTTTTATGAGGTAACAGGCAGTGTGAAGAAACAACGCCTGAGAAGGACACCCTGAATAATGTGTTATAGGAAAAACAATTTCATAAAGACGGCTTCAATGGTCCTCTGTTGAAGTCGCTTTAAGGGAAATAAATAAGTTTGTTATCTACCTATATGCTATGTTTGCAAAATATGTGCTATGAGTTATTTACCATGTATAATCATTGTTTTGTGTTTATAATAATATTTTCATGTGTATAAACCTATTTTCATGTGTAGTATAATTTATTTGTGTGTATTTTAATGCTTTCATGTGTATATCAAACTTTTCGTGTGTATAGTAATGTTTTCGTGTGTATAGTAATGTTTTCATGTGTATAATAAGACTTACATGTGTAATATATGACCGATTCATCACCTTTTGCTTTGCAGTTCTATGAACTTGTTCCAGCCAATAATGAGGAGAATGCATTGGTTGGCGTTACCAGGAGGGAAGCCCAAATGCAAGGGTCTGAGAGGTCGTTTGAAGTGGGCAATAGAAACCAAGTCTAATTCTCATCTGTTTCATTGTTAACGACAGCAAATACTACATGAAAGAGACTCTCATTGTCATCTTTGTCGGTTGCACCTAACAAAATCCCGTCGTACTTGGCAAGCAAATGAGTTCCATCAATAAAAAGTAATGGCCTGCACCCTTGCTTGAACCCCAACAAACATGCCCGAAAAGAGAATAAAGCTCGTTTAAATCTTTCACCACCATTCTCAATGATGATATCACTGTTGGGCTTCGTCTCTGCCACTTTGTTCGCATATATACCAGAGAAGCAAATCATAACTATTAACCTCGCTACAATGAATGACATCTCTAACAATCTCCTTCTCCATCCAAACACGCTCATATGGTAGGCGAACACCATGGTCCTGTAATATGTCTTTCTGTATGATGACAACTCTATGCAATGGACACTCCTTGAGTTTCTGCATTACACGTTCAGAGACCCATTTTTTGCTTGCTTTAGGGTACATTATTGTACCTATGCCTCCACCGCAAATGTGTGTTGCTTGCATTGTTTTCACTCGGAAGGTGTCTACGTTTCCCTCTTTGGACGCATGCACGTGCCATTGGCAATCCAAGTAGTGCACTTGATGGTCACCCGAAGTTTATCGATTTTATAAAAGTGAAGTCAAAATTTTGTCTTATAGCATTGCTGTGTAGGCAATGTTTGAACTAATCTGCATTGTCAAAGCGTTGGTCTACTTTTAAAGTCTAGCTATCAAATGTTTGTAAAGACCGAGCAATACTAAGAGTCTCCACAGGAGGATGTTGGGACAGGAAAATCTCGACATCGGCATTCATGCTTTCAGAGAAGGAGTCCTTGTGTGACAATGCATAACATAGACAATATCACTAACAATGTGTATTACACATAAAACATAAAAAAACTACACATAAATATATAGTATTACACAGGAAGTATTGATATTACACAGTAACTATTGGTACTACACTGAAATTTAATTTAATACACATAAAAGCGTTTAAATACATCGCAACACACAAAATAAAAGTAATCATAGTTCTCATTAGTGTATTATGATGGAATCAATGAGCCCGAATTTCCATCCGCTGAGCCACTCACATCCTCGACAATGATGTCCACGACAGTCTTGTTGAAAGTATGGTGTATATGACACATGCGTTGAAAGTTTGCATTCAACTTAATTGGGAAAAGTGTTTTGTACGAGTCAGGTGTCACGAACTTCACCTTTACCCGAGAAATGTCCAGTGCCCATTGCTCACATATGTCACCCATGACTGTTTTCCATGAGCTCAATACTGTGAATTGAAACAGACGTTCTTCTCCTTTGTATCGCATCACGACACAAAAAGTTTCCATTGATTATGAACGCCTGTATCGAATTTGAAAATCTCCAAAGGTTATTGGTTGTTAGTACAATAGTTCTATAAATTAAAGGATGAGATGATGCAGAACCTAAGAAAGTACTTTCCACAACCTCTAGTAGATGGAGAATAAGAACAAGAAGTGAAGTGAAACAAAATGAACAAATTGACTTTTCCTACAAATTTAAACTCTTGACTATCAAGAATTGGAGGACAAAAAACCAGAAAGCTTCAGCAACAATGTGAAGAAGTAAAAGAAAAATTACAAAAGCTTCTGACAATGAAACTTCCTTAGGATTTAATTGTATTTTTCTCCCAAAAAGAGACATGGAGGGAAAAATCCCTCTAACTTTTTGCTTTTCACACAAAGCATTCTTAGAAATTCACACGAATTTAACTAATGGTCTTGATGCCAGGAATTGAAAGGAAATGGGATGAATAAAAGAGGGACTATATGGAATATCGGAAAATTATAGGGACTAAACAAAAAAAAATGAAACTTTCAGGGACTAAAATATAATTTTTCTAATAATAATAATAATAAAATTATTATTTGTTAAAATAATTCTTATGTACCACTACAAGAAAAATTTCAAATCGGCACAGTAAAATTGGCACGGAAACAAAATCGTGACAAATTTGTTACAACATTTGATACGGAACTAAGAAACAGTGCCAAATATATGAATTTTTTTTTAATTTTTTTTAATTCGGTGCCAAATACCGTGCCAAATATATAAATTAAATAATTTTATATGACAGTGCCAAATATAGTGCCAAACATATTTTTAAAAAAACATAATTATATTATTACTGTGCCAAATATCGTGCCAAAAATACAAATATAAGAGTATATTGATACCGTGTCAAATACCATACCAAAATATAAATATAATATTATATTACTTCCGTGCCAAATACCGTGCCAACAATATAAAATATAATAATATACTAATATCTGTGCCAAATATGATGCCAAAAATATAAATATAATATTATATTATTACTCGTGCCAAATACCGTACCAAAAACTAAAATATAATAATATATTAATACTGTGCCAAATGTCGTGCCAAAATATAAATATAAGAGTATATTGATACCATGTCAAATACTATACCAAAATATAAATATAATATTAAATTACTTCCGTGCCAACAATATAAATATAATAATATACTAAGATTGTGCCAAATACCGTTCCAACAATATAAAATATAAGGAATATACTAATATTGTGCCAAATACGGTGCCAAAAATATAAATATAATAATATATTAACACCGTACCAAATATCATGCCAAAAATATGAATATATTTATGTATTAATACGGTGGCAAATACAGTGCAAAAAATATAAATTTAATAATATATTAATACGGTGCCAAATACGGTGCCAAAAAAACTTATATTATATATAATTATATATATACTTGTATAATTATATATATAATTATATATATAATATATTATAGTGGAAATTGCCAAAAACACCTTGTAAGTTTGCAATATTGCCAAAAACACCCCGTTAGTTTTGCACTCCTCAAAAACCCCTTCCTTTTGAATTCAATGATTTTTTAAACCCTCCAAACATCTAATAGTGATTGATAGAATTAATTTGGAATTTTTTGGACGAAATTGTCCCTTGCGTGGGAAGTTTTGGCAAGTGTGACAGGATTTGACTATAATGCCCTTGGGTGCAATGAGTTTCTATTTAAAAATGAAGCTTCTATTTAAAATATGAGGTATGAGGTTCTGTTTAAAAAATGAGTTTCCTGTTTAAAAAATGAGTTTTCTATTTAAAAAAATGAGTTTTTGGTTTAAAAAAATGAGTTTTCTGTTTAAGAAATGAGTTTTCTGTATAAGAAATGAGGTTTCTGTTTAAAAAAATGAGGTCTCTGTTTAAGAAATGAGTTTTCTGTTTAAGAAATGAGGTTTTTGTTTAAAAAAATGAGGTCTCTGTTTAAGAAATGAGTTTTTTGTGGTGTATTTATCACCCCCAAAAATCTCTTTTATTGCATTAGGTTTTGGGCCGATGAGACAAAGCATGCTGACTCACAATCACGATCACGTTGCATGAAAAATGGGATTTCAAGTTCGAGAAAAAGGTGCAACCTTTCGATGCCTTCGCTCGACGACGAGGAGCATCGCGGTCTTCCCGAGGTCGACGGCTGAAGAAGATGAAAGAGATGAGGTCAACGACGGGGAAGACGATGAAAAGCGAAGACGAAGACGGCGAGATCGAACCCTCATCGGCCGCTTCCTCCCTCCGCTTCGTCACCGACTTAGGGCACCATGGATCCAAACCCCGGAATGATCCCTAACCCTAACCCTATTGCTATCCATGTCTGCGGTCTCCGCGATCGAGAATGGTTCCGTTCGAGTTCGACTCGTCTTTATCCGACGCCGCCACCGAAGACCTCACCACTCCGACCGCCGAGGAGCGTCGCCACCAGAGACCTCACCACTCCGACCGCCGAGGAACGTCGCCAACCGGATCGCCAACGCCGATAAAGATTTCTCCTTTAAGACCCCACACGAGCGAGGCCACCTCGAGATCGCTCGCCCGGGATCCGGAGCTCGAAAGACTCAGCGTTCGCGCGAGATCGATGACGATGAGATACTCAACGTCCCCTACTCAACGAGGTCTCTGTTTAAAAAAATAAGTCTCTGCTTTAAGAAATGAGTTCCCTATTTATATGCTTGTTTGTCTTTGTTTAACTATCAATGTTTCTGTTTAATATATTGCGTTTACGTTTAAAAAAGTGCTTAAATATCGTTGTTTTCTATTTAAATATGTACGAGTGCAACCTTTCGATGCCTTCGCTTGACGACGAGGAGCATGCGGTCTTCCCCGAGGTCGACGACGAAGAAGATGAAAAGAGATGAGGTCGACGATGCGGGGAAGGCGATGAAGACGAAGACGAAGACGGGCGAGATCGAACCCTCATCGGGCGCCGCTTCCTCCTCCGTTCTCGCTCACCGACTTAGGCACCATGGATCCAAACCCCGGAATGATCCCTAACCCTAACCCTATCACTATCCATGTTGCGGTCTCCGCGATCGAGAATGGTTCCGCTTTCGAGTTCGACTCGTCTTATCCGACGTCGCCATCGAAGACCTCACCACTCCGACCAGCGAGGAACGTCGCTAACCGGATCGCCAACGCCGATAAAGATTTCTCCTTTAAGACCCCACACGAGCAGCTACCTCGAGATCGCTCGCCCGGATCTGGAGCTCAGCGACTCAGCCGTCTAGCGAGATCGCCCTACGATGAGATACTCAATGTCCCTACTCAATGAGGTCTCTGCTTTAAAAAAATAAGCTCTCTGCTTAAGAAATGAGTTCTCTGCTTTATACGCTTGTTTGTCTTTGCTTTAACTATCGATGTTTCTGCTTAATATATTGCGTTTACGCTTTAAAAAAAGTGCTTAAATATCGTTGTTTCTATTTAAATATGTACGAGTGGCCAAGATTAATTGGTTTTTATATCCAGGATTAATTTATCACGTAAATATTTATTTTTCTGTTTAAATATTAATGTTTTTTTGTTTAAAAAAATGAGTTTTATGTTTAAAAATGAGGGTTTCGCTTAAGAAATGAGTTTTCTGCTTTTAAGAAATGAGTTTTTTGTTTAAGAAATGAGGTTTTCGTTTAAGAAATGAGTTTTTTTGTTTAAGAAATGAGGTTTCGCTTTAAGAAATGAATTCTCTGTTTAAGAAATGAACTCTCTGCTTTTAAACGAAAGTCTCTGTTTAAAAACGAAGATACGTGCAAAAGGAATCGAAAAAGAATGAAAAAAATATATCGCAAAGGTTTAAGAGCAATGATGGAATTTTCATAACGCAGGGGTAAAAAGGAAGTGAAACAAATAGAAGGAAGGGTTGTGATGAGATACTGCATGAGATACATTTGGGAAGTTTTGAAATTATCGAGGGGTAAACAGTAATTTTCCCTATATTATATAATTATAATTCCATCCGCTCCTCATCCTCTCCCTCTCTCGAGACTCCGACAAGCCGCCTCCATCTCCGCAGCCGATCGTGACGCCGACGACTGCCAGGCCGCCTTCCTCATCCTCTCCTCCTCCACTTGGATCCGATCGGCGACAATCATCACCATTGTTGCCATTTCGAGGATTTCAGGTATGATCCTCTTTACGCCCTCAACTTCGACGACGCCTACCCCGCCGGAGATCTATCTAAGTATTAGCGAGATATTTTGATGACGAGGGATTCATGGAATCCTCTGTTTGTTTGATTAGGTCTCACATTCTCTGTTGCAGTGATCTTGGAGCGTGGTGATTTCTCTCGGTGACAAGGGATTCATGGCTTTTTATCTCTTTTGGTATTGTTTTCAATTGATGTTATTTTAATGAATTCCTTTGAGCTGGATGCTGAATTGTGTGATTTAGGTGTTTGGTTTGATAAGATTGATGGTGTTTGATGAAATTTGTGGGTAATTGTTAATTTTTCCCTGATATTATATCATCTCTGCTGTGTGGTTTTTGATCTGTTTGTTTGATCGAATCTAATCTTAGCAAAAGGCTTTCCATGTGAAGAGCCGGCCTACAATTGGTCAGTTTGGGTGTTTGAGTTTGCAGCGTGCTTGGTGGAAGAGGGGGCTCTTTGTAATTTGCTGACAGAGCAGTAGTTACAGAGGTATGGCATTAGTTTTAACCTCTTGTTTGCTTGATTGATGTTTCTAGTTTGGAACTCTTGACTGCATTTTGCAAAATCATTGCTTTGGTATTTGGACAAATATATGTATTGGGAACTATAGCGAGACATGTTTAAAAATAATTGTAGGAAGTGGATAAGTTATCCAAGTTCTGCAGATATTGAATCACTATAGCTGTTTAACAAAGGCTTATAAATTGTTGATGTTATGCTAGTACTGTTTTGATGTTTTTTCTTATGTGGCTGCTGGGCAAATTATCATATTTACATGTCATATATAGGTACTTGTTTGTATTGTTCCATCTTTCCTGAGCTACTAGCTACCATCTGAATGGATTCATTGTTGCGAATCATTTATAATGGCTTAATTTGGAAGACAAATCTGATTAATTTGGGCATGTAGATATATCTTGAGCAAATGATATGTCTTCCCTTTGATATTTTTATTGTTTCATTCTATATTTTCTAGTGGTCTACATTATATTTTAGGTTACTATTCATTAAATTCTTAATGTTAGGTTTTTAAGGGGATAACTATGAGTAAGCACACTATGGTTATCTTAAACAAGATTTGAGTTAGAGTAGAAGACTCTCAAAATAGAGACTTGTTTTTTGGGATCTCATAAGATTTTCATTCTGGTTTATCCGTTAGATGTCAATATTTTTACACTGTGATGTTGTATAGTATAGCTTTGGAATTTAGACCGCAGTAAATTATTAAACCATCCTCAATGTACAACTGTCTATAAGTCTATTCAGAAAATTTTTTTGTAAATGTCAATTGAATGGTGGTATTATTTTCATTTTCCTTTTTAAAGACATGGGAAGGAAAATTTTTTAGTCCATAGCTCACCAGCCAAAAACTTAATGAAATAGTGGAATAAACAAAACGTAAAACATGATAGCACTCTTCAAAAGATTGTTCCCTTATGAGGAAGTATAAAATGGCATTTGAAGTCTATAATCTGAACCCAGTTTGAGGACATAATAGAAAATCTTTCAGTGTGTCCTTTATGTGAATTAAGGCCACAAGGAAAACTATCATTCTTCTAAATTGGCCTGTGGATATTTATACCCATTCTTTACTGAAAAAATGGTTCTGCATCTGTTAATAGCATGCATCAAGTGAAGTTGTTATCTACATTTAATGAAGAATATTGCTTGGTATATAAATTGTGATCCCCTTGTAAGGTCTGCAATTTTGACGTCATACTTACACCCTTTTGCACTCATCAGAAATCAGTTTGCAAATGATTTTTTGTGAAACAAATGCTGCAATATACTTCATTTGAGATCACAGGCAGTTTGTTCCAAACAATAATGGGAATCATAGTGAAATCTATGCTCATTGTTTGAAGGACGGAGCTCTAATGTTGATGGAAAATTAAATTTCTGCAAAATCTATGAACTAGTAAGCTGATTTATTATATCCCCTTTTGAGTTTAGTTTCTTTTTCCAGAGTTTATTTTTTTGAAGTTTCTAATTGATTAGGCTTACACATTTGAATTTCGTTCATACAAGAGTTGATAAATATTAATGTTTTGCTAAAATGATATTGTAAATTTTCTTCTGTTGTCTTTTAAAACTATAATGAGTTCATTTGAATTCTCAAAACAGGCATACCAAAGAGGTTGTTTATAATTGTAAACCCATTTGGTGGGAAGAAGGTGGCACCAGAAATATTCCAAAACGAAGTCATCCAGGTTGTGAACCATCATACCCAACACCGGAATGCATTAAAAGGTGCCAGGATAAGAACCTGCTCTGGGAAAAGACTAAGCATTTTGGTCTCAGTGCTTACAGAGTAAACTCCGATCCACATGATATCATGGCGGAGCTTTTTAAAAACGGTCCTATTGAAGTTGCTTTTACGGTTTATGAGGTATGGAAAACTGCACACAAACTAACAGTATGAATTTAGGAAAACAAACGTCTATTTATCCATTCTATTTATTAGGTTATCCTTAGAATTTTATCTTCTGTTCATTTATGTAAGTGAGTGAGACTAGTATGTATTTTTCATGACTAGTGAAATTGATTGGGTGGGGAACCAGTGATGATGGTGTAGATTATTGGGTCTGTTTCTCAACTCCATATAACTAACTAACTCATGAGTGGCAGCCGAGCCCAATTCGTCATTACTCATTTTTGTTTCTTCTGTGCTTTTTACATTGCAGCTTCTAGCCAACCAATGGAACAGAGGATGGGGTGATGTATGTCCTTCAAACAGATCTCTCTTGTCATGCAAGGTTTTTCTTTTAAGTTTCAAATTTTTATTTCCTTTGAGCCTTTTTTGTGTTTTTTTTAGTAATTAACCTACAATTCATGCAATTGCTGGCAACATGACTTTATATAGTTAACAAACAAACAAGTTGATTCTTTGTTAATTTCCTAAGTTCAACCTAATTAGCTAGCTAACATGCATGCTCCTCTTAAAACAGACCATATTATACAAGCCGTGTTTGACAGCCTTGAAATGTTTGGTTCAACTAATTCCTTTTATTTGAAGAAGAAGAAGAACAAGAAGAACAAGAAGAGGAATAAAGTACAACAACAATTTCATTACATCTTCCCAAGTCCATGCATGGTCAGATGACCAAGTATCTATAAGTGCATGCATGCTTGGCCTTTCATATCAACACAATTTGAAGAGATTTCATATATATATATACATTATTAAAAGCAATCATCATCACTAGATCATATATATAGTAAAGAAGAATGAAGATGATGAAGGGATTTTTGGTTATTTTTTACTTTTGATAGTAGTTTGTTTTGGCTTAAAGAATTAGAATTGCTGTAAGTTACATGGTTGAAATATTATCACACAAGATGATTGATTTTTCTATGAAAGGAACCTATATTTCATTTAAAGCTTTCTGGTAGATTGTTAGATTGTGAGATATTGTTTTGTTTAGCCGATAACCAAGATGTTAAATTTTGTCCTAGAAAGACATTGTAACCACTCATGCTTTTCTCATCCAAGTGACAGCTAGCCTAAGCCACATAAATGGAAATAGAGTTAAGTTCAAAGACCAAGACCTTGTCAACATGAACATCATGTATTGCTTTTCCTTGCAGATATGGTAGTGTTTTCTTTACTACTTTCCAATGTGTTGTAGTGGTTTGATTTCGGAATTGACAGGTTGTGTAAACCACAAAGCATATGTTTAGTAGGATTGCAGCACAAATATGAAACTTCACCTAGTATACTCTTTTATGTACTAGGATTTGCTGGAGGTTTCTTGTCGTAAAAAAAGATAGCAGGTGATCATATTAGCTTGTTCTAATAGTTCTCAGATGCATTTGAATTAGTCGAACTTGAGTTTGTCTCGATAGCCTTCATGCCAAGAAAAGACAATAGCTATCCTAGGATTTTAATAGAGAATTAGAATTTGGGTTGAATTATTAGACTTTGAATAACACTTGCATTGTTTCCAGCAACAAGAATATCATCAACATAGACTAAGACAATAGCGAGATACTGGTTTGTGTCTTAGAAACAATGCTGATTTAGAGTTAATGTAACCAAACTCTAGTAGACAGGAGTGCATCTTGTTGCAATATGCATGAGAGTTCTACTTAAGAACATATAGAGCTTGATTTAGAGTTAATGTAACCAAACTCTAGTATCCTCCAGACAACAGTTATGATCCTAGTTGCACTATCATGTAAATGGATCATAATCTTAGTTTGTATTTGTATTTGGTAATGAAATCAGAGTTTAATAATGTTCCTTTTTTTGTCACTCTTTATATATATATATATATATATATATTAAACTCATGGTGACTGTTAATGCTGATGCCAATGAACCAGTAAAAGCAGAGTAGGCTATATTAATAACTGTCACATATTTCTGCAGAAATATTGCATAATTGTTTTAATTATTAATTTCTTAATGAATTCCCTTAATGAATAGTATCAAATTAGAACAGAGCACTCTGATGATGCAAATGAATTCAAGTAGAGACTTATCAACAATACTTATTTTTGTAGAAATATTGTATAGTTGCTTCACTAAATGTTTTTTAAGGAATTTTTTGCTTAATTACATACAACTAATGTTGACTTCAATGAATCTCTATAGTTTTAATTTATCAACTTTATGAAATGACATCTTTCCTTGTTTCTTAAGGAATTCTAATTCTTTAAGCCAAAACAAAACACTTAGATGTTTGTGGTTACATATATACATTGAACTACTATTATAATTAGTTGATTAATTAATATGTGTGAAAGAAATAAAGCAGGCACTAACGCATTTGCTTTGTATTGATCATATAGTTTCATTCATGACCTTGTTTATTATTTACTTTTGATAGTAGTTTGTTTTATTATGATAATATGACTTATCATGACCAGGTGCCCTCTCTTGAAGTGAGTCAAAGGCCAGATGGCAACCAAGGCTGTAGTTCTCGGATTGAAACTTTCAGGTTCAGGCGTCTTCATCTACTGACATGACTTCAGTACAAACGATGTTACCTACATTAAATGAGGGAAGTGCCATTAATCAAATAGATCATTCTACACGACAAACTGAAGATTTCCTACAACAGCCGTTGATTAACACTCAAGCACAAAAAGAGTACTTAATGTTCATTATATGAATTTCTGGGGAAGAGACCCTGTTTTCGGCCATCGAAATAATCTAATTAAAATTTTTGTTCTGCAAATGTTATCAGCCTGGATCTTGTTTGTTCCCCAGCAACAAGGCTGCAATACTGAATTTTAATGGTGCATGTGGAATGGAGTTTTAATGTTGTTTTGATACAAGTGTTTGTATAGTTATACTACATGATTTCCAATGTATATATAGGGCATCTATATTTATTGCTAATTCAATAGGATGATTTTTGGTTGGTAATTAAAATTTTTTAATTAGTACAATTAAAAAATTTAAAAATTAAATTAAATTAATTTCATATAAATTATTTTTTTTTCACAAATTAAACAAAAAGCGTCTTAGAAAGCGTAACAAAAAGTTTTATTAAAAAGCGTCTAGAAATACTAGTGAAAAATATAGTATATAAAAATGCGTCTTAAAAAAATCGGGTGTAAAAATCTCGAACCAATAAAAAGCAGCTTACAAAATAGTCTAGAATGTAGAATCGAAAGTCCATGCCAAACATTGATGGCAATGGTTGGCACTAATAGGAAAAACCGTGCTAAAAACGATGACAAAAGTTCGCACGAGGGTATTAAAACGGTCTTAAAAATGATTTGTGATTAGTCTGCATAAGACACGGTTAATTTTAATTATCAAACAGCGATCTAAAAATCAGTTTGGCATGGTTTTTAATCCCATTTCCGTGCCAATTTTACCATGCCAATTTATGATTTTTCTTGTAGTGTACATTGAATCTTTCAAACGCGTTTAAGGAGCCTCTCAAATTAAGAAGCAAAACCTTGCAAGTTATATATGATATATATATATAGTAGGGAGTGAGAGTGATACTTTTCAACGTGATCCGATTAATTTGTTTATAATAAATAAATAAATAATAATAATAAAAAAGTATTTGACCCCTTCTCATTTGAATATTCCTTCTTTTGTGCCCATGCTCTATAAATTGAAGCCCTTTCATTTGAGTTTAATTAGTTCATCAATTTATTCACAACCTTTTTGCAATCTCGCAATCAAAATGGCAAAGGTATAATATATATATATATATATATATATATATATATATATGAGTTATTATTTTTCTTTTCAAAATGAAACTTGTGATAACATTATATGAATGTATTTGATTTATTTCAGAAAAGAGTGGTGTTAAAGGTCTCAATGAATGGTGCAAAGGACCAATCAAAAGCTATGAGCATCGTTGTTAGTTTCTCTGGTATTTTTTTTACTAGTTCTTTCATGCATTATAATTTTCATCATATGAAGTATATGTTTATTGACAATATATATATATATATATAATGAATCACAGGCATTATGTTGGTGAGAATTGAAGGAGAGAACAATGATCGGATTATGTTCATTGGAGATGGAATTGATCCGGTAAATATAGTGACAACATTAAGAAGAAAATTTTGTTGCGTAGATGTGATAAATGTGTCACCCATGGTAGAAGATGAATATGAAGAGTTGAACACTATAACTGAAACCATTTCTACACCACCAATCCGCCCTTGTAATTATCCACATATGGATTTGATATGTTACAATACTCAATTTTGTAAATAATTTAGATATATATATATATATATATCAAGTTATGATCGTGTAAATTTGTAGTTAGTATTAACATGATTGTTTATATTGTATGTTTATATTTTAAAAGGTTTCTTGTATGTATGTCTCCAATTAGACGACATATATAATTTAACATAAATTAAATAATTGCATAACAATATTATATATTTTTGCGCACTTAGGATCCAATAAATACAAATGAAATTTTCATAATTACAATCCACTAAATTTGTTGTATAGATTTATTTTCATGCAATTTCTTTGAAAATAATCAATAAGTTATTAATTAGCAAATTCGATAAATTCATCCTAATGCTAAATGCATTGCTTTATATATAAATATATCAAATAAAACAACGTTGTGTTGCTCGCTCAAAAAAGACATTATTGTTCGGAAGAACTTTTAAAAAATTCTTCAAAATATATAAATCTAAAAAATTTTGCAAATAATAATAATAACAATAATAATCATGTTTAACAATGTGTAAATACATATACACATATAGCCTAGCTTTATCATAATTAATCACTATATATATTTTTCATGTCATTTGACCAGTTAGTCTCCGCAGTAAGACAAAACCAGTTGACCAAGGCTTTGTCTTGAGTCCTATATATTTAATTCTAAATTAACAACCCTTTTCTAAAGGAGTATAAGTTTATAATTAACAATCAATCATTAATTATTTATATATATATATATATATATAATGACGTTTGTCTAACTAATGACATAATATAAAGTTCATCACTTGATGGAAATGTCACTCCTTAAAATATTTTCTTAAACTTACATGAAATGACCATTATGTACATGCAGGTATATATATATATATATATGTGTGTGTGTGTGTGTGTGTGCAGCACACATATACATAAATTATGTATGTATATGTGTGCATATATATATATATAGAGAGAGAGATGATATATACAACCGTAGGTTTCGTCACATTCATATATACAACGAAGCATATTAATATATATATATATATATATATATAATATGGTAAAAGTGAGGCCAAAATTTATTTTCCATATATTGCTTTAGTTAAACTTTTGCAACTCATATCTCAAAACTTTTATTTATTTATTTTATTTTTATGAAGCTAATTCATTTAAGGGACAAGAAAAAGATGAAGTCTAAAGCCATGAAGATCATAGCTAATTTTTTCAGTATTATTAATTAATCCCTATAATATTTTTTAATTCTTGAAAAGAAATAATTAAGCTGATGATGATCAGTACTATATATATTACAATCATTTTATATAACTACATGTATATAGAAGTTATATTAGTCCAAGTAGGAAAGTACCAAAAAGTCATGATCAGTCCATATCCTTGACGAAAAAATTACGTAAGAAGATGAGTGAACATATTGAGCTCATTAGTATATATAACTCCGATGAAGAATGAAATGAAAACCATCCATAAGCCGAAGCTCATGCAGCATCCATTTGTGTATGAAGTTTGTGGCAAGCCTGCATGATCCTTACTGTGTTCTCTTGTGAAATTATATAAGTTTTATTGCATGCTTGAGTTTGAGTGAAAATGTTTTCAGACTTCAATAATTCATGGTTGAAGTACTATATAATGCAATTTGCAAAGACTAAAACTATTAGATTTGTCGACCATGCATATATATGTTTGGTGTTTGATTGATGAAAAAAATATTACAATTTAATAGTTTAAAAGGTTCTTTGAAGGTTTGGTCAGTACGTGCATCAAACATTATATATATATATATATATAGCCTTTAATTATTGTAATATTAGAATTGACAAAGTATCATCACCAATGACTAGCTAGCTAGCTAGCTAAATGATTAAACATATATATATAACTCTATATTGGTATGTTTGTACGTTGAATATTAATTAATTTAATGAAGTCACAAATTAAGTTATGTCACATGCACTTGAATAAATGATGTTTGTGAGCTTTTTTAACTTTATAAAATAATTGAAAAAACATGCATTGTGTTTTAAGTTAACTGCCATTATATGCAACTTTCTTAATTAATCAATTGAAAAAATAAATTGAACACTTGCCATCAAATCATCAACCATGGGATAGTCCAATAGTATGACTCAATAGTGTAAGAGAGTAAACAAGTTCCAATTTTTCCCTCAATAGTTTTGTTCTTGTATTGTTCATGCACTGTACAATTGAGTCTAATACTATTTATGTACTATTTACATGGCTAGGTATGGGTCCTGTGAGAGAACAGTGATTTCACCTATAAACATAGGAATTTTTTAGGAGGTCTATAAACTACTATAGCTGATTGGTGTATTTTTATACTTATCTGTTTCTTTAATAATTTGTTAAATAGAGGGCACTTGTCGCTGATTAATTAATAAAAATAAAAAAATAAAAAAAAAAAAAAAACTTGCCATCAAATCTGTGCAAATTGAAGTAGATAATTAAAGCGATGTTCCAATTATATATATATATATATATTACAGGCTGAGTACCCTTAAGCACATGCATATTAATTTGATACTCCAATATTTTGCATGTGCTTAAGGTACTTAGCTTGTAATATATATATAAATATATAATTAAAATCAACAATATATATACAAGAGAGACTAATTACTGAATCGATTGAATTGCAAAAATGCATGCTGAGAGGAATTAATTAAAAGCCTGCAGCTAGCTGGAGGAAGGTTGAGAGTACTTTGTTCAGTCATGAGTTGGTTCAACCAATTATTCCAAAACTCATCATGATCATCATTAATCATCATCGATATCTCATGATCCATATTCATGATATCCACCATGGCCAAGCCTGTTTGCTGCAGTAGTTGCTCTTCTTGTTGCTGCTGTTGCGGTTGATCATTCAGAAGAGAAGTACGTCCCTCATTTGCTGCTATACTATACAGCCATCCGTCATTAATACTGCATCAATATTGAACAGGAAAGTGGAATACACAGCGTAATATCTTTCTGATGCAAGAGCAGAGTCAGAAAGGTCAAGTGTTGAGCACTTGGACATTGCAGACTCCCCAGATGAGTATCCAGTTTTTGGTGAATTTATTCGTGAAAACTGTAGCAACTGTGCTGTCCACAAGATGCATATAACCCATGCATAGTTGGACATTCAATTAAGTCTAGTTTCCAACCCAACAAATTTTATCTTAATTGGAGGTTCCTAGAAGGAGTTATGGTTGTTAGATTGAAGACCTATCAAGTTGACTGGTTTCTGGAAATCTCTTTTGCATTCTATTACTACAGTACTCTCTTTAGAATTAATTATCCCTTAAATGTGTGTTAGCTTAATATCTTTATTTATCTCACTACGTACAACAAATTTGATGATTAGTGGCGATTTTCTATATGACGCATTTTTCATATGTCACTAAAAAAAGCATATAATGTGACAAAAATCAAATATCGTCACTCAATTTCACAAACTGAATATTGTACATGACAATGCTTGATAATGTCACATAGAAGCGTCACACAATGTGTGGCGCCAAATTTTTTTATGCTTGGAGAGTTGTTCCAAAGGTTTTAATACTTGATTTAATTTGGAGACTAAAAGAAAGGGAGATTGTTTGGCTAAAGAGTTGGAAGTTGTGACCATTTTGTTTTGTTCTTTTCTATTGACTTGTGTAGGTCAGTGACTAGAGAACCCTCTCAACTCTGTATCTCTTTGAGTAGATTGGAAGGGTGATGAGTTACTAGATCCTGTATCTGTTCATGAGCTTCGATCGGTGGTGGATTGTTTTTATTTGTTGTCTTTTACCACACATCACTTTCTTACAATTCCACTGAGAATCTGACACGTGTATGAACAGAAAAAATGAGGACATGTGTTAGATAGTTATTGGCTTAACTAGACAAAAAGGACAGGTGGCGTAATTTAGTTGGATTAAAGATAATGTTTCCTTTTTTATCAAGTGTTTGTGATGAGAATAAGTTTGAAAATTGAGACTTCGGGAAAAGGCCCCCCAACTAGGGGTGGACATGGGCCGGGCGACCCATGGGATGTGGCCCGAACCCGGCACAAAAAAATCTGAGTCACGGGTTTAGAAGATGCTAAAAGCCCTAGGGTTGAAAACTAAATGTTTCTAGCTGATTAGTTTGATTTGGGTTTGAGTCAGGATAATTTTGATCGACCCGGCCGCCGACCGAATAAATAAATAATATATATATATATATCATATATTATTTATAATATATATAATTATATATATAATAGTAATAGGCTTTGAAAAGAGTAAACATTTATAATACTTGTGTTGTATTTTTTAAAAATATTTGAAAAAAATTTTTAGGGGTTGTAGTAGTAGTTTTATTTAGTTATTTTAATTATTTCATAAAAAAATTATTTATTTTTGGAGTCGAGTTGAAATGGGCCCACTAATGACAATCAAATGGGTCGGGTTTGGATCAAAATAATTTGGCCCGAACATGGCCCGACCGAAAATATGGGTTGTATTTTTGAGTCTAGCCCAGCCCAGACCCGACCCAGCCCGGCCCATGTCCACCCCTACCCCCAACCATACATGATATTATATTAGTCTCTTTAAGCTGTGATTAGTGTTTTATTAAATGATAATGATTTATTTAATATAATAATGGATGTTAATAAGGTTGGAAGGAGAAAAAGGGAAGCAATTATAGTGGTGCTAATTAAGGTTAATAACACTAATAAGTGGAAAATGTGGTTTGGATTTTGTGAGGTAAAGTCAGCAATTGTGTTTATAAACAATGCTGATTAAAATAAATTAATGCATGTGCTCTATCTATAATTTTTTGTTTTAAGTTTATTGTTTGTGGCACTAATTTAAGTGTACTGTCTTAAGTTGGTAATTGATATTTAATAAAAACAGTGCAATAAAATTGATAAATGAAAGGAAAATAAAATTTATAATTCATTTTATTTTTTGTATTTTATCTCAAATTTGTTCAACTCAATTTTATTAGAATATTTTCAGTATTTATATACATTTGTTGTGATCATGTTTAGTAGATTATTATATAAAATCAAATTAAATTATTTTTTTATAAATAGGATAAATCACTTAAATTAAAATAAAAAAAAATATAGGGATATATTGACTTGAAGAACCACAACGGCCCCACTACCCCACTAAAAGTGAAAAGCACTATAAATAATAAAACTAGAGATAACAGATAATAGATGATTGAAATGCAGTAATATTGCTTCTTTTGATAGTGCATAATGTACCCTCCAGTTTGATTCTCTTTGGTTATGGACCTATAGAGGCCTACATTATAAATATGTGATTAATTTTGAAAATTGATTTAACCATACAATCATTTCGCATTAGTCAAATATTTCAAATGATGATCAATATTGAAAGTAACTCTCAGATTTTATATGTAGTTTCTTAAGAATTTTTTCCCTAGAATCCCAAAGATCTTTAGTGAATCAAGGAAGAACATATATCCCAAAAGCTATAATATATGTAATAACTCTAGATACAATCAATAAATGGATATTAGAGGAATAGATGATCCATTGATTCAAAGTAGTATGTCATAGAATACAAGAAACAGTTGGAGTTTATGACATCTTTAAGCTGCTAGATTTTCAAGGGTGTGAATCTTGGTCTTATTTTCATGGGACCCCAAATAAGAATGAAGCCACTTTCTTTGCTTTATAGTCCTCATTCTGATGTAGATTAAAGGAAAAAGGGTAACCGAAAGAGTGTAAAGCCACTGAATAATTTAATGTCACAAATAGTGATGATTTAATGTTAAAATGTTGATCAACTTGTTGCAAGTGATATTAACTTTAAACAGGATAGTGGGCTAAAGAAAATGATTAATATATTAATTTGGGCTATATACTATTCTAAAAAAAATGAAATTTGAGTAACTTCATTTTTTTGTTTTTTAGAATTATTGAGCAAAATTAATATTCATCATTATAATAAAGGCTATGAATTGATTAAGCTATTCATAAGTAGTTTGAGTGGGATTTTCAAGCTCGAGACTCATTTTTAGCAAATTCATTCGACTAAGCTTAATTATATAACTTGAAATATATAATATTATATATTATGATATTAAAAACACAATATAATTTGTATTTTTTTTCAAATTATATTATAAATAAAGTTTTGATTTCAAACTAAATTTATTGGAATTTGAATTCTCCTAAAAATAAATTTAATCAATTTTAAAGTAAGAGAGGCTTGAGGTTTTTACATTAATAAAACTGAGCCCAACTCGAACAATTTGCTTATTTAAACTAATTTTGATCTCATAGTAAATTTTAAACTAAGCTCAATCCATTTACAACATTAGTAATGAATAACAAACAAAGAGAAACTAACTTCTTTTTTTTTTCTCATCAACTATCCACATGGAGTAAATTATTTTCTCAATACGTAACAATTATTTTTACAAAAATGCAACCAACTTTATAAATATATTGACCAAACAATTCATATGAAGATGAGTTTTTCTGACTTAACTTATTTTTCAAAGAAAGGTACATGAATTTCAATTCTTATGACTTATAAAATTTCATAGAGTATTTATTCATTTCACGCTTAATATATTTGAAAGAAATTGTACATGAGTCAACAAAGGAAAATTATTAGGATATATAATAAATGAAATAAAGATCATTTTCTTAAAATTAACATTAAAACAAGGAAATACAATCATTTTATAAATGATATAAAGATCTATTGTTTATTTCTAAAAATAAACAATTGTACTAATATTAATTTAATTAAATTCATATGAATTTTTTAATCCAAAACACGTTGAATCAACCAAAGTGGACATAACCTCCATTAATTTTTTCATACAATTTCTTGGATAATTATTGATAATTAGCTAGCATTTTATTTCATATTTATATTTATTTTTTTGTCTTTGATCCATGGTCTCCTGAGTGACATAATTAACAAATGTCTTATAACTGATGGTTTTTTTTTCATACATAAAAATTAAAACTCGAAATTATTTATTTAAATAACCTAATTAACCTTAATACTACTTTAGTTGACTCTGTTAGCAATTAGTTATCAAATTAGATGAAAGTCAATATATAAATAAATTATGAAAAACAGTGTTGAAATTCTCACTAACATTAAAAAAACATTATTGTTTGGAATTTTTTTAAGATTTGGTTTGGTTAATAAAATCTTACTGTTTGAAATAGGATTACTAAAAATATGATTCTCAAATTATATTAACGGAAATATTTTTAGTTGATAAAACAGTAATGTGGTTGAAATATAACATGCTCTATTATTAGTTATAAATCTTATATTATTAATTATCTTTTTGCTAAAATATCATTATCTATTAGATGCCAAATATATCAAAGCCCATAACATTTTGATCAATCTAAATATCAAAGTTGTTTAAAAATAAATATGTGTTGTTATTAAAAAAAGTGTTAATATTAAATATTTGATTTTTCTTAATATTAATTAAAGCAAACTTAATTATTTTAAATGAATATAAATTTTTTCTTCAAACTTAATATTTGAAAAAAATTTAATCCCAAATAGTTTTTCTAAATCCCAACTAGATATTACTATAAATGTATTTCATATAGAAGATATGAGTGAAAAAACATAAAATATTTTATTTTACAAATTTTTAAAAAATTGATGTTTTCTAAATTTTATTGGAATTAAAAGATATGATAAAAAAAATTTCACATTCCACATAAAATGTTGCATGATCACTAGAGTTGATAAGTACATTACCTATAATATTGTTAAAGTTATTATATTCCATAAACATAGTTTTTTTTAAAGAGCGACAAATGCTTGTTTCTATGGCGCATTAATGTGAGTTGCAACATAAAATATAGTATTAATCTCATTTTAGAATAACTGAATAAAGTAATTTTATATTATCTGATTAAATTTTACCTCAACAAAGTGTCACTGCGGTCAATAACAATAACATCAATATTGTTAAAAAATGTGTAGATGATTATCATAATTAATTACTTAATTTTTCATGCCCGTTAAATTGTCTCCACTAGACTTTCTTTACTTGCCAATTAATACTAGTTGACGAAGGCCTTGTCCTAAAAGCTAGATATTTAATTCCAAAGGTTAACGTAATTTACAATCAATCATCATGATAAACAATTAATAGTGACGTTTGTCTAATGACATAATATAAAGTCCATCACTTCCTCGGAATGTTACTCATTAAAATATTTTCTTAAACTAATTACATCTAATGAGTACTATGTATGTATATAAATATATATATCGATTAGATACAACATTAGGTTTCATCATATTTATACAAGAAGCACATCAATAATTAATATGGTAAAGGTCAAACACAAAATCATTTTTCATGCTTTTAGTTAATCTTTTTGTACTTTTGCACTGAGTTCTTTGCATGCAAGAGAAGACTATAAGTCGACTTTCGTGCAACTTCTTTTTTGATAAAAATGGATAAATCACAAATTTATTGAAAATAAAACATTGCGAAAAAGTACAATAGAAGTATAGAAACTCTCACCAGAGGTGAGGCATAAGTACTACAAGATACATAACAAGGAAAAACAAAGAGCGAGGAGATAAAAGCGACTATGAAGGCGAAAGCCACCAGCAGAGGTGCAGGTCAGCGAGTCGACGGTGAAGAACTCTACTCTAGAGCGGGATTAGGGATGCGAATCGCGAAATGTTGGATTCCCTTGCGCTGATGAAGATGATTGAGCGCTTGATTTTCTGAGTAGCCACAGCCAAAGACTGTTGTTGGTTAACATCGGTCGCTGAAAACCAGGAAAGTAGCATATTAGCAATTTTAACCATTAAAGAGTGAGCGAGTCTTTGCAAAACAATTGAAAAAAATGCGATTATTACGCTCTAGTCAAAATATTCAAATAATAGCTCTAACACAAAGGTCCCGAGAGAGGTTGGCATTGAGGTTGAATGGAAGTGATCCAAGTGGTCCAAATCTTGGAAAGGAAGTTGGAAAAGGAGTGTATTTCAAAAAAATTTGTGAGAAAAAAAGGACCCGAGATACGTGAAGAGTATCACTGAGTCTATGAAAAAGATGTTCTATTGTCTCGGAGGCTCTATGGCAAAATGCACGTAAGTATCTCATTGTATTTTGTAAGTTGCAACCTTTTTGAAGAGATTTGTAAGGGGTGAGAATTTTATCTTCCCAAAGCAAGCCGTAGAATAGGGTGATTTTTGTTGGGCATCTAATTTTCCGAGCGCTTATAAAGTGGGACGATGAATCCCTCCATCGATAATAAACTTGTAAAAAGATTTTACCGAGAAGGTTCCACTTTTATTTAGAGGCCAAATGTAAAAGTCTTCTAGTCCACTTGAGCAATCAGGGATTATCTCCAACAGAGAAGCAAATTCATCAGAATTACTGTTGAAGAAGAGATTTTTCGGGGGAGTATACTTGTTCGGTAAAGTCGACGAACCGTAATCAAGGGAAAAATACATTCATTAAAAAGAAGAGGCCAACGATCTTTCGGAGAAATCCCGAGAACCACCTATCATACCAAAAAGTAGGTATTGGCTCCATTTTTTTAATAGTTTTTGAGACGCGGTGCGAAAAAGTATTCAAGGAAGAGAGAATCCCTGCCTAAAAAAAGGATTTATTTCTTGGAGGCGAGTGAAAAAGAGGACATGTTGGGTTTCTGGAAAAATAGTTAGCTTTAATAATTTTAACCCAATAAACATTAGGATTAGAAATAATTTTCCACCACCATTTTCCAAGCAAAAGCACAATTGAAATCTTGGAGACTAAGAATTCCCCAACCGCCCATATTCCGTGGTCTACAAATCTTTTTCCGGGCCACCAGCACGAAACCTTTGGGTCCTAAATCGGGTCCCTTCCAAAGGAAGTCCCTACTGAATCTTGTCAATTTCTTTAATCACCCAAGTAGGAAGTTTGAATCTCGACATCCAATATACTGGAGCAGTTGAAAGTCTAGAGTTGAGAAGAGTTAATCGACCTCCAAGAGAGAGGTAAATGGCCTTCGAGGCGATAGTCTATGCACGAGCAGTTTTCAATGAGATGAAACCAGTCATGTCTTTTTGGTCGAAATCGACCGGATAAAGGAACCCCCAAATAGGTTAGCGGAAGGCAATCTCTAGAACAATTAAGTATCATAGCAGAAGTGAAGTGGGGTTGGAAGTGGAGTATAAGCATCTTTTAGAATAATTAATGGTAAGTCCAGAAGAACCTTCAAAATGATAAAGAATTAACTTAATTATGTTAAGATCCTCCTGACCTCCAGCAGAGAATATGATCAGATCATCCGCATGTTGAAGATGGCAAATGCTATCTGAATTGTCAAGTGGCACACCCACTAGGGTTCTAGATCTAAGGGCATTGGTAAACATAGCACTTAGAACGTCAGCAGCTAAAGCAAAAAGAAGAGGAGATAGGGGATTTCCTTGTCTGAGACCTCTTTTGCAACGAATATAACCCTGAATGGTTCCATTGATGATGATCTGAGCTTTTGCAGTTTTAAGAATATTAATGTGAATCCACGAGATCCATCTGGATCCAAATTCCCTTGCTTTGAGGATTTCAAGTAAAAATCCCGAGTCTAAAGAATCAAATGCTTTAGCAAAAGTCCACTTTAAATGCATAACCAAGAGATTTCCGTTTTTGAAGATTAAATATCACTTCTTGGGCGGCAATGATATTTTTCCGCAATACACCGCCCTTAATAAAGCTGATTGTGATTCATCCACCAAATCTCCAATCACCAAGCTTAATCTAGTAGCAAGAATCTTGGAGACAATTTTACAGATGGAGTTTATCGGCGATGAGGTAAAATCGAGAGACATCCGAGGCGTAGATTTTTAGCAATAAGAGCAATGTGAACCCAGTTCAAAGCGTTCATAATTAATAGTACCTTTTGTAGAAATCATCACAAAAGATTAACAATGGTGTCTTGTACAATGCTCCAGTTTTTGGAAGAAAAAACATAGGAAAAACCGTCGGGACCGGGGAGCTTTATCTGCACGAAGGCTAAAAAGCGACAAGCCTAATTTCCTCCATGGTGAATGGTAGCTCAAGATGAGAAAGATCAACTCTTACTTTGTATCCAAATAAGAGTTGCCAATCCAACAGAATCTGTTAGAAATCGGAGTTCCCAGAATAGATTGAAAGTGAATATTGAAAATTTTTCCAATATCCTTTTCACCTTCCATCCAAAGTCCTTGATGACAAATTCTAGGGATAAAATTCTTATTCCTTCTACCATTGGCAACTTGATGAAAGAACTTTGTGTTAGCATCCCCTTCCTTAAGCCAGGTAATTCTAGATCTTTGTTTCCAGTACATTTCTTCCCTGGTTTAAAAAGAGTAAAAAAATTCTTGACGAATACTAAGAAAAATGAGAGGATTCATCAACGAGAAAGGGGTCTAGATTCCCCAATAGTATCTAAAGAATGAATTTCTGCCATGAGAATCTTTTTTTGATGGTTGGAATTACTAAATGTAATTTTTGCCCAGTTGCGGAGTTTATCTTTCAGATAAGCCAATTTTTTGGTAAAGATAAAGGCACCACAACCTTCTAGGTTGATTTCAGTCCACCAATCTTGAATTAAATCTGGTAAAAGGGAATTGGTAAACCAAAATTTTTCAAAGCGAAATCTACGTGGATGAGAGTGGTGATCCCCAAAATCCAAACAAATGGGAGAATGGTCGGAGCCAATTCTCGGTAGTACAAATTGATTGAATCTGGGATATAAAATGGACCAATCATTAGAAATCAAAAAACGATCCAAACGAGTCCAAAGTGGTTCTGATTGTCCGTTGGTCCAAGTGAATCTACGACCATGTAAAGGAGGGTCTATGAGATTAAAATCACTTAAGAATCTTTGAGCAGAAATAACATCTCTGATATTAAAATCTCCAAGATTTTTGTCTTCGGGAGTGAAAATAGTGTTAAAGTCTCCACAAATCACCCAGGGATTATTATGAAGAATTCGCACTTGACGAAGTTCATCCCAAAAAACCAATCTAAGATTTCTAGGATTCGGTCCATAAACATTTGTGCAAGTCCAAATATTATTGTTAAGAATGTTTTTGAAAATAATTGAAATGGAGTATGAGCCTTTGTGAATAACAGTTCCTGAGACAAGAGAGCGGTCCCAAGCAATGATAATTCCCCCCGCTGAGCCTTGCGCAGGTATGTAATCGAAAGAATTAAATCGCAAGCCACTTATAGATCTCCAAATAGAACTATGAATTTCTTGAAGTTTGGATTCTTGTAAACAGATAATATCTACATTAGCACTGAAAATGACATCTTTAACTAAATGACGTTTATAGGGTCTGCCAAGACCTCTAACGTTCCAGCTAAGGATTGTGAAGACATGTGATATATTTTGAAAGCTAATACATGCCTACTTGTCCAATTTATTTTTTAATAAAAAACTCTCGCGGTGATATATACTTAGTATTTTTTTATTATTGATTTATTTGAACTAAAAACTGATGTTGAAGTTTAGTTTAGCGGATAAGAAAAAAAAATCTAAAGATATGAAAATCATAGGTTTTTTTTTTAACAGCTTTATCAACCACACTATCAGTTTTAATTGTTGAAGAATGAGTTGATGATATATGGTGACCATATATTACAATTGCTTTATAATTCATTTTATTTTTGTATTTTATCTCCTATCAATTCAATTCAGATTTATTAAAAAAAATTTGGTATTTATATGAATATATTAAATTTCATTTTTATGTGAAAATTTGATTTGAGAAGTCCTTCAATTGAATAAATTTCTCACACATTCAAATGACTAGAGGAACAACCATTTCATAGTTTGTTTGCAAGATACATTTAAATTATGTGTGCACCTCTATATATTTATATACACACATAAATAAATAAAATATTTTAGCACATTTAGCAAGAAGTATTATATATTAGAATTGAAATTTTCAAATTGCATCACAAAGGAACTAGTATAAATTGAATTAATTAATCAACACACCATGCATTAATATATATTGCAATGAAGTGTGTGAGAGGGAACCAAGAGTTATATATATTATACCTATATCTATATCTATATATATAATATAAATGGGATGTATGGTATGTTATGAAAGATCAATATAGCTAGCAAATTAGTAGGACATACCATACTTGCACAATAAAAAATTAAATTTGGAAAAATCAAACTTTATGTTATATAAAAATGCATATCATCATTTTCTTAAATCCTAAACACAAGGAAAGAAAGAGTTGACATTATATTTTAGGAAAAAGTCTTCAAATTTTTTAGAGAAAGAGAGTGGTAAGTGAGAGAATATTCACTTGATACTTGTACCAACCATCACCTTGCTTCTTTATGAATTAATTGAAATTAAAAAAAAAAAAAAACCATTAGCGTGGATAGAAATAGAAAGTCAAGACTGGTTCTATATATGTTATACATTCTAAAATATTAGTTTTATTTAAACAATTTTATTTTATAAAAAATTGATAGAGATAATTGTTTACAAGAACTTGCGTTTATGTTTTCTTTAATTTTTTGTACATATTCATGGCAAATAAATGTTAGATATAAATCAGTTCACTAGATAACTAACTTTCATAGTATATATATTATATGCAAACTGAAATAATAATTCTACTTGAATTGAATTTTTCAAACGCGTTTGAGGTGCATGTCTCTCAAATTAAGAAGCAAAGCCTTGCAAGCTATAATAGTACGGAGTGATAATTTTTAACTTGAGCCTACTGAAAGTCTCCTCTTTTGGGTTCTTAAAAAAAAAAGTTTAGGACATTCAATTAATTTGTTTATGAAAAATAAATCACAAGGTTTTAATTTGACTCCTTCTCATTTGAATATTCCTTCTTTTGTGACCATGCTCTATAAGTAGAAGCCCTTTCATTTGAGTTTAATTAATTAGTTCATCAATTTATTCACAACTTTTTGCAATCTCTCAATCACAATGGTAAAGGTATGTGTGTGTGTGTGTATATATATATTCATGCAATTACTAGTATGAATTATATATTATTTTTCTTTTCAAAATAAAATTAACTAGTTATAACATTATTTGAACTTGATTTATTTCAGAAAAAAGTGGTGTTAAAGGTCTCAATGAATGGTGCAAAAGAGCAATCAAAAGCCATGAGCATTGTTGTTAGTTTTTCCGGTATTTTCTTACCATTTCTTTCATTAATATATATATAGTTTAATTTTACCATATATATCTAAAATGTAATGCTTATTGATAATATATATATATATATATAATGAATGACAGGCATTATATCAGCAGGAATTGAAGGAGAGAACAAGGATCAGATCATGTTCATTGGAGATGGAATTGATCCGGTAAATATAGTGAAAGCATTAAGAAAAAAATTTTGTTACGTAGAAGTGATCAGTGTGTCACTCATGGTAGAAGACAAACAAAAAGAGTTGAACACTAAAACTGAAACCATTTTTACACCACCAATCTACCCTTGTAATTATCCATGTATGGAATTGGTCTGTTATGATATGTATACACCACGAAACCCTCCTTGCTCTATTTTGTAAATAATTTTGAAATATATATATGTCAAGTTATGATCGAGTAAATTTGTAGCTAGTATTAATATGATTGTTTATATCATATGTTCATGTTATTAGAAGATTTATTAGAAGATTTCATGTTTGTATGGCTCCAATTAATCGATATAATTTAACATCAATTATATAATTACATAACAATATGTTATATTTCGCGCACCTAGAATTAATCCATTAAATAATTACGACCATTTGGTCTATTGGCATCAGATCCCTTACGTAGGGTGTTCATCTCGAGTGTCGAGCGTCGCTCCCCGAGTTCGATCTCCATCTCGCGCAAGGTGAGGGTACGGTTCGGTGGTGAGCGTTGCTCCCCCACGTGTTCGTCCTTGGGTTCCGGCGCTCGTCGCCTAAAAAAAAAACTCATTTTCATGTAATTTCTTTAAAAATTATCAATAACTAATTAACTAATAAATTTGATAAAGTTCATCTTAATGCTAAATGCATTGTTTCAGATATAAATATATCAAGTAAAATATTGTTGAATGCATGTTTCTGCCACAAAAACAAGGCATTATTGTTTGGAAACTTTTAAAAAATTCTTCTAAATAAATCTAAAAAACTTTGCATATAATAATAATAATAATAATAATAATGTGTAAGTGTAATAAATATACACATATAGCCTAGTTTTATCATAATTAATCACTATATATATTTTTCATGTCCGTTGACTAGTCTCCGCTTGAAAGCTTGCTCTAATAGTCAATAAGACAAAACTAGTTGACCAAGGCTTTGTCTGGAGTCCGATACATGTAATTCTGAATTAACTACCTTCTAAAGTAGTTTAAATATATAATCAATCATTAGATATATATATAGAGAGAGAGAGAGAGAATGACGTTTGTCACTCCTTGAAATATTTTCTTAAACTTACATCCAATGACCATTATGTACATGCATGTATGTATGTATATGTTTGAAATATTATCTTAAACTTACATCCAATGACCATTATGTACATGCATGTATGTATGTATGTATATGTTTGCATATATAGAGAGAGATGATACAACCTTAATTAGTTTTCGTCACATTCATACAAAGAAGCACATATATATAATTATGGTAAAGGTGAGACAAAAATTTATTTTTCATATTGCTTTTAGAGTTATTTTGGTTGTCTAGTAAGTCGAAATTACTAAATGTAAAGTGAAAAATCTGCCAGATCTATTTACATCATCTCTTTGTTTGGTTTGTTATGGCAGAAAAATCTTTGCATTACTTTTTAATTGTTTGGTTTGATGTAAATTAGAAGATACGGTCACTAGTATAAGAGAGGGGTAAGATTACACGCAAATATATTGTATTATTATTAATTATTTAATGAATTTTTAAAAATAATTTAAACTAAAAATAATTAATTTAATTTAATTTAATTTAATTTTTAAATTAATTAAATGATTTAATAAAAGTATTTATTACATTTAAAAAAATAATAATCGTAAACTCAAATAACTAAGCCAAATAATAATAAGAAACTTAAATAATTAAACACTAACTCTAAATAATTAATTTCGTTTCCTCCCATCTACTCTTAACACTAATGTAAATTAATTAATTAATTAACTTAATAATAATTTTATTAATTAAAAATATATAAAAATTCTTTTAATTTTATATAAAAAATATTTTTAATTAAAAATTAAATACAAATTGGTATATTTTTAAATAAAAATAAATTTAATAAAATATAAATAAGTATAAGTTTAATTATATTAACAATTGATTACATGTAAGTTTTCATTTCTTTTAATGCATAATTTGGATAGATGAAGAATGGTGATTTTAGCTGAATGTTTTCTTTGCGATTTTCAACTTACTACAAAAATTTCTGTAAGTTGAAATGCAAAGAAAATGACTACAAAACACAAAACTGCTGACATCTAAAACCGATTTCACAGGAAACCAAATGCCTTTTTATACGTAAAAAGCCAGATTACATTCATGTACTACTTACAGTAGTGCAGTCAAACCAAAATTTCCCTTTAGTTAATACTTTTGTAATTCATATCTCAAAACATAATTTTTTTTTTTGTTCTAGATATATTTCAGCTAAAAATGATACGTTGAAGCTTCATTAAGGGGCAAGAAGACGAAGAAGTCTAAACCCATAAAAGATCATAGCTAATTTGTCCGATATTATTAATAATTACTTATAATATTTTTTAATTCTTGAAGAAATAAGCTGATGATGATCAATACCATATATATTACAATTATTTTGTATAACTACATGTATATATATAGGAGTTATATCAGTCCAAGAGGACCAAATAGTCGTGCTTAGAGGTGGAGTTGATCCTGTATACTTAGGAGCGGAACTAAGAATTATTTTTGGGTCCAAGTGAAAAAATCATGAGAGGAGAAATAATAATTTTTATAAATATTTTCTAAAATTATTAATTTTATATTACATACGTTTAAATTTGTAAAAATTCAAGATCAAACAATATATTTATAAATATTTAAAAAAACATATTTTTTTTAATTTTATATTTAAATTTATGAATAAGGTGACCAAATAAAATATTTTTATAAATCTAAATTTTTAAGCCTATGTAATTTATAAAAAAAATTAAAACCATGACTTCTGTTTAGACTTTTTAATCCGTATCTAATAATTTTATTTATATAATAAACATTATTTGATAATCTGAATAAAGTTGAATCTAATATATATGTGGTTGTGAAGGGCATATTTCTCATCTCTTTTATTTTATATGTATATATATACAAATATATTATCTTAATATATGTGCAAAGCGATGGAGCTAAGGGACCAAGGCTCCTCTTTGCTCACCCCTGGCTCCACCCTGTTTTGTTTGACCAAAAAAAAAAAATTAAGAAAGAAGATGAATGAACATATTGAGCTCATTAGTGCAACTCCGGTGAAGGATGAAACATAAACAGTCTATAAACCGAAACTGCTTACGGTCTGCCAGGTTGTCCTCCTCAGCTCATGCAGCAAAATATTATATAGAGAGCAAAATATTGAATTATCAAACATGAATGTGCGCAAGTGCTCAACTTGTAATATATATATATATATATATATATATATTCATTGATATCTTACATGAAATCATGCATATCTTCAATTTTTCATGTTCTTGCATTCTTAGTATTAGGAGATACATCTCCATCAATGATTATTTTTCTAACATTGTAAATTAGATTTTATACATAAGGTTATCCTCTGGTATATATATATATATACTTCCTCCGTTCTCTTTTATCTGTCGGAAATAACCGAATCTCACATACAAAGAAAGTTGGTTATTTCACATAATTTAATAAAAAATTAGTTATTTTTCCAAAATTACCCCTAATTTATATCTTCACATTTCTCTCTCATATTAAATTTTAAAAAGAGAATTGAATAAAGTGTTAGAGTAATTTTGAAAGAAAAAAAAATAATAAATATTTTTTAATGTTAAAAAATAATAGATAAAATGAACATGAGTTTATGACAAATAAAAAGAAACAGAGAGAGAGAGTATATAGAAACACAGTAACGCACATATGAAAACCATATAATTATATAAAGATCATTTTTTAGAAACATTAAAATAAGGAAAAAAAGAGTAGTTGACATTATATTTTGTAAATAAATCATCAAACAGAGCAAGTCAGAGAGAATAATTGCTCGGTACTTGTGCTAGCTTGCACAAACTACCTTGCATGCACAGTATGATGTCTTAACTGAGCTTTAATTTTTCAAGTATAATTAATTAAGATGATGGCTTCCAATATTCACCTACCACTCATCCTGCATGGGTATACACATATCGACAATGTATATATATATATATATGCTATACTAGCTATACATATATAAATAACTATAAAATATATCCATACCATTATAGGGAAATGCCACAATCTATCTTATTATTAATTATCATGGTCAATATATAATGACTTTATAACCACGCATGCAAAAGACGACGTATAATTAGTAAATACATCTCATTAATCTAGGTGAAAGCATGCAATCATCACAAACTCTAATAAAGATATATATATATATATATATAGCTAATAACCAGCCTTAATCATTGAACATAAAATTACATATATTCCATGCAAGAGAACCAGTACGTAAAGATCAAAAGTAAAAATTTAATTATGAAGTTATTTATATATATATATATATATATACATGCATGCGTTCTTAACAAAACAATAAAATAGAAAATTAGAGAACTTACATTGATATATATAATTATTAAAAATGAATAATATATATGAAAGAGAGAGGAATGAATCGATAGAATCAAAGATGCATGCTAACACAAATTAATTAAAAGCATGCGGTTTGAGGAAGGTTGAGAGAACTTTGTTTTGTCATGAGTTGGTTCAACCAATTATTCCAAAACTCATCATCATCACCGTTAGCGGGGACCATTAATCTTACAGTGGTCGGATACAGAATTAGTCCGTATAAGAGGATTTTTCGGGCTATGTAGAGCCTTATGCAGACAAGGTCAGATTGGCCTCATACATACTGCTGGATAGTGCAACCTAGTCATTCGAGAATGAATTGCGCATAAAAGGGAAAGATGGTTTCAAGACCACGGATCAATTTAAGAAAACATTCTAAGTGAAGTACTTTCTGTTGAGTCTCCAAGCTCAGATGGAGAGACAGTTCCTAAGTCTAAGGCAGGGATTGATGAGTGTAGAAGTGTCTGACGTAGAGTTCGACAGATTGTCTCAGTTTACTTCATCCTTAGTGCCAGATGAAAAGTGCAAGTCTCGTCATTTTATAAAAGGCCTGAAAAACCAATTTCGGCGAGCTATTGTGCTTTTCCTGAGACAATCTTATATACGAAGATAGTCAACATTGTCAAGGACCTAGAGATTACCCGGCAGGAGACACAAGACCCAAGTAGACAGGAGTATTAGCGGCATCGGGGTTAGAACCCTCGAAAGAGTTAGTCTTCCACGAGTAGCTATTGGCATTCTAGGTGGGAACACTGGTCACGACCCTACAGCAGGACCCTGACTTCATCATCTGGTTCAGGAGACAAGGGCTGATCTAGTAGTGTAGCCCTGGAGACTCGGTGTCATACTAGTGCAGACGCGTATCCGGCACGTATTATCGATGTGACAACCAGGAGCATTTCATCGCTCATTGCTAGAGGTGGCAAAAATTCGGGTCCGGACAACTACTAATATAAATAGAAAAACTTGTGTTCGGACCCGGCCCGGTTTTAAATCCGGACAAACTTGGCATGTCCAAACCCGGTTTATTTTAAAACCGGGTTGTCCGGATGTCCAAATTTGTGCGAATTCTATAATCTATTTTTAAGTTCGCTCAAATATTAAATTATAAAAAAAATAGTTTAATTCACATTAAATACAAAAAAAACATCAATAATCCAAAACTCAACTCAAATTATAGAAAAATTTAAGTCTTAATAAAAAAACAATATATGTTTAAAGTTTCTAGAAGAATGGCTTAAAACAAATGGGCCTAAGGTTGTGGGCTTTTAAAATTTTAAGGGGTTAAAACAAATGGGCCTAAGGTTGTGGGCTTTTAAAATTTAAATCCGGACAACCAAGCCATGTTCGGACCCGGCCCGTATTTGCAAACATTATGTCCAAACCCTTTTTATTCCGGGCCGGACAAAACAGGGCCGGCGGGTCCGAACAGATTATTGCCACCCCTACTCATTGCCCGCATAGCCCGCCTTGGACTTAGGGATGTGGTGGGACTTAAGGCGCGGCAAATGAGCAACCCAGGTCATTTGATGAAACTCGACAAATAGATCCAAGACTTTCTCAGCAGGATATATACCTCGAGGGGCAGAAGGGAAAGGCGCCCTTTGCCTGTTCGTCCTCGTGTCAGACTGAAGACACGACCCTAAGTCACTGGCCTACCATGGCCTGCTGGGCGAGAAGAGAAAGAAGGCTGGTCTGCCATAGGCTCATTCCCTTTCCTGCTCCTCGAGGTACCCTGCTGATAATGTCTTGGAGTATCTTTTGTCGCGATCCACAAGATAACCGAGGTTGCTCATCTGCTGGTCCCTTAGGCCCATTGCCTCTTTGAGTCCAAGGCGGGCTGGGCGGGTACTAAGCGATGAAATGCTCTGGACTGCCACATTGATAATACGTGCCAGCTGTGGGTTTGCACTCTGCCTGTGAATGGCAACCCCCACAAGTAGCACACCGAGTCTCCTAGGCTACACTGCTAGATAAGCAACTGTCTCCAGAATCAGATGACGAAGTCGAGGGCCTAATGTAGGTTTGTGACCGATGCTCCCGCCTAGAATGCGAGAGCTATTCCTAGAAGACTAACTCTTTCGAGGGTTCCGACCCCGGTGCCGCTGCTACTTACGCTTACTTGGGTCCTCTGTCTCCAGCAAAATAATCTCTAGGTCCTTCGTACTATTAACTATCTACGCATAAGATTGCCTCAGGAAAGGCACAATATCTCGTCGAATGTGGTTCTCTAGGCTTTATATAAAACGACAAGATTTGCTCTTTGCATTTGGCACTAAGGATGAATTAAACTGAGACAATCTGTCAAACTCTGCGTCGTACTCTTCTACACTCATCGATCCCTTCCTCATACCTAGGATCTGTCTCTCCATCTGAGCTCAAAGACTCAACGGAAAGTACTTAACGTATAATTCTTTGTTAAATTGATCTCAGGATTTAAAAGCATCTTCCCCATTAACGCACAGTTCATTATCGAACCACTGGGATGCACTATCCTACAGTATGTACGAGGCCAGTCTGACCTAGTCTTCATCAAGGCTTTTCATAGTCCGAAAAAGTCCTCTCTAATTAACTAATTCTGTACCCGACCACTGTAGGATTGGTGGTCTCTGCAAACGATGATGGTGTGTGCCGTTCGAACTCTGTCAGTAGATATCGGCCGCTTCCAAGAGTATGTTGTTGGCATTAGTTATGCATCATCAGCATCATCTCTTTCATGATGTCCGGTAGAGTACCAGAATTCGACTGTTCTTCCTATTGCCATTCATTATCATATTGCTCAGGATCCTCATACTGCCAATCCATGGGCTTTTGGGCGGGGCTTGCAAGCCTTCTGCGAGGTCACCCTATACCCCTTGGCATGATTTCTGCAATTTAGAAGACAGTAAGAATATCAACAGCCAAAGCCGGATCTTCGATCGTAATCAGAACGGACACGCATGTCCAGAGCCCTACTACAGAAAACATGTGCGCATGGCTATGATTTATTTTTGCTAGTTGGGCAAGTTGCCAGGAATAAAGATATACTAAAAACCTGCATAAATACATAATACAGACAGTAAAATACAAAATAAACCATCTTACAATATAAATAAATAAATTACAAACAATAGAATAATAATATAATACCAACTGAAATAATACAATAATTTCATAATTAAATAGCTTTCTAAATATTTAAATAATTAACTATACACCAAAAATACAGAGTGATACGGGTGCGAGAGCATACCTGATTTAGGAGTACGGAGCTTAACTTTCCCCTTTACACCATGGTTTAGGGTTCTATTGCCGAATCTAACAATGTAAATAATATTTTTTTTAAAAAAACCCCAAAAAAATAGACTAGACCTATAACCGCAACGGGATCACAGGCTAAACTAAGCATGAAAGTAAATGCAAGCCTACCAACAAGAATAATTAAAAAAAAAAAAAGACAAATAACAACAAGAGGAAAATAAAAATAAATTTAAGCAAGAGGCTAAATCACGAAAAATTTCTAAATTAGTGGAAGCTTCCGGATTTCACAAAATGAAGCTAAGTGGGATTAAAGCAAAGATAGTCATTAAAGTAACAACCAATGGATGCCCTTCACTTGGCTAGACTTATAACAAGCTTTCACTTTCAAGTATTAAAATCATGGAAATTAACATGCATCTAAGAAAGCAAAACTCACAAGAAATCATGTATGCAATAACATAGGAAAGGCTGAAATCCCAAGGAAAAAAAATCATTAAAGCAAAGCAAATACATAAAAGAAAATGGTTACAAGATAAACATATATAAATTAACACATAAGCATATTCACACTATACTAGAAGGCTGCAGGAATTTGAGGTACAAAAGTGTGGCATGGAAAGATATAAATACACAAACATGAAGAGCTCAAATGAACCACCAACTCTAATCTCACCGATGAGTTGCCGGTGAAGAATTCTCTCTTTTTTCACCGATCAAGAGATTCAAGAGAAAAGAATTGAGTTCCGGTCTTCTTCAGACACCAAAAGATCCAAGGGAAAAAAAATTTGAGTTGCTGCCTTGATGGAGAAGAGACATGATTTAAAAAAAAAAAAAGTGGGGACAACTCCACAGGAAAAATCCGACCAGATCCATATTTTGCGGTTGATTGGGAGTGAGGCACATGCTTGGGCCTACAGGTGGGACAATCCTCACAAGTACTGAATCAATATTGAACATGTTGCCAGTGAAGCGGAAGAGCTCTTCTTCTTGTTGCTGTTGCTGTTGATCATGCAGAAGAGAAGGTCCCTTATTTGTTGCTGCTATACAGTGATCAGTCATGAGTAGTGCATCATTATTGAACGTGTAGTTGGCATTGAAGCTGAAAATTATAGCTCTTGTTGTTGTTGTTGTTGTTATAGTTGTTGATATTCATGGAAATTAAAAGAGAAGGTCCTTCATAATTTGATGCTATACAGAGATCAATGAGTGGATTAATACTGGACGTGTTAGTAGTGAAAGTAAAGAGCTTGCCGGCAGGAGAGAAGACGAGTACTCCAGCAACTGGAACACAGCACAGCACAGCCACCTCAATTAACTTCTTGAAGAACCCTTTCCGGCGTTTGGAGAAGGTGGCCTGCCTGGCTGTGTACGTCCTTCTCTATTCTTTTTATTGGGATCTTCTGCCGTCCTTGAGTACTTTGCCTCTTCTTCTTCTTTAAATTCAATATTTCATTCCCTCCGTCATGCATGCATGCATGCATTCACGTACTATATATACGTACCACTCTTAATTAATGTTTACGTACTATTTCATGAATATATATATATATATAGGAGTTCAAATTATTAATCAGTTATTTATATCCATAAATAGTTATCAATCATTTTTTTTTTTAATGCTTCAAATTATCTAACAGATTTTGATTGTGTTATGAACTTATGAGGAAAGCCATCATGAATATTTAAAGATATATAATATAGGAGAAATAAGTAGGAAATTAAGCCATCGTGAAAAAGATATATATATATATATATATAAAAAAATCATGAATGTATTGCTTAACTTTTTGTAAGGAAATTAAGCAAGCATCGTGAAAATATACAGGAGTTCAATCAGTTAAGATTTTCAATATATAAGATTTTCAATATATTATATATTCTTTAATATATAAGATTTTCAATCAGTTAAAATATACAGTAGTTATATATTAATTTTTTAATATATAACTACTGTGTTTATAGCTGGGTGACCAGAATGCGAAGGAAGACAAGTCTCTATATATTTTTCTTTTTAAACGTGATAAAAAACAAAGTCAGTGATCTGCACATAATTCATTGGAGGAATAATCCATTGTTCTTTATTGATCATATGTAGATAACAAATCAAATTAAGTCTTTAATTTCCCCAGAAGTCTTCTTATCATGTGTTTTCTTCTCTTTGCAGCCCTTAATTTTCCATCTATCATGGCCTCAGCAACTTTGTACACCCTTGCATGCGTGACATAAGTTTTGAAAAACTGATCCATTATTTATGGGACTATCTATATATCATCATCACTTCGGTTTTTTGGGAAAAAAAAAAAATTCAACTGATCAAACAAATATATTTTCTAATGATTTAAAAAAAAATAGTAATATTACTAAAGATCTATTATTTATTAAAAACAATATAAATTTATTAATATTAAGTAAATTAAATTTAGACAATTTCTTTTATCTAAAACACATAGAATCAACCAAAGTACTGGACTTAACCTCACTCATTTATTTGTTCTTAGAAAATTATTGATAATATTAATGAACTAGCTAGCTAGAAATTTTATTTTATTTTATCTTTGATTCATTAGTTTTTTAATTAAGACGAGGTGTTTGGAGCCTTATATATAAAACATTGGCCTCTTACAATTGATGCTTGTTTGTATACACATAAGGATTCAAAACCTAAATCACTTGCTTAAATATGACTCAAACTTCTAACTCTTTAACCAACCTCTATTAGCAATTAGTTAGCAAATTTGATGAAGATAAATACATACATATATCAAGACATTATTGTTTGGGAAAACTTCTCAATATTTCTCAAAATAAATAGTGACAAATAATAATAATCTTTGAACAATGTGTAAATGTCATATACACACACACACACACACACACACACACTGACATAGCCCATTTTTATCATAATTATTAATCACAATATATATTTTCGATGCATATGCCCTTCGGATAGTCTCTGCTAGACTTTTTTGTTTAATAGGCAATAATAAGACACAACTAGTTGACTAATTAATAAGGCTTTGTCTTAAGTCTTATATATTTAATTTTAAAGTTGTTTAAGTTTACAATCAATCATTATGATATATAATTAATGACGTTTGTCTAATGACATAATATAAATTAAGTTCTTAACTTCCTAGGAAAGTTACTCCCTAATTAAAATGCTTTCTTAAACTAATTACATCTAATGAACACTGTGTGTGTATATATAGAAGATAAAACCTTAGGCTTCATCACATTCATACAAGAAGCATATATATCCAAGTGGGGTCAATATTAATATGGTAAAGGTGAGGCAAAATTTTATTTTCCATGCTTTTGAAGTTAATACTTTTGAGCTTGATCATATCTCAAAACTAGTCAATGTTTTTG
Source organism: Dioscorea cayenensis subsp. rotundata (assembly GCF_009730915.1). NCBI lineage: Eukaryota > Viridiplantae > Streptophyta > Magnoliopsida > Dioscoreales > Dioscoreaceae > Dioscorea > Dioscorea cayenensis. Next base: position 281,077 of record NC_052486.1, on the reverse strand, counting down.
CTCTTTATATATATATCAGCTAAAAATGGTGTTCAAGCTCCATTTAGGGGACAATAAGAAGAAGTCTAAAGCCATGACGATCATAGCTAATTTTTCCGGTACTATTAATTAATCCCTATAACTTGTAATTCTTGAAGAAATTAATAATAATAATAAGATGATGATGATGATCACTATATATATATATATATTAAAATTGTTTTGTATAACTACATGTATATATATAGGAATTATATCAGTCCAAGTCGATGGAGAAAAGGACCAAATCATTGTGATCGGAGAAGGAGTTGATCCCGTATGCATGACGAAAAAATTAAGGAAGAAGATGGGTCATGTCGAGCTCATTATTGTAGCTCCGGCGAAGGTTGATAAACTCGACGATAAGCTGAAGCCATATACGGTCTGGCAGGGTTGTCATTCTCAGTTCATACAGCATCCATTTGCATATGAATATTGTGGCAAGCCTGATCCTTACTGTGTTATCTTATGAAAATGTTATGTTATTTCATGCTTGAGTTTGAGTGGAAAAAAATACTAGCTGGTAGATTTGTTGGCCATGTTTGAGGTTAATTTGGTTGATGAAATTAAAACAATATTATGATTTAATAGCTTTTACTTTTCCAAGTTCTTGAAAGGTTTAATTAGTATGTATATATATTTATATATATCAAACATTATATATATAGCCTTTTTAATATTAGATTTGACAAAGTCTGATCACCAGCCAATAGACAAATGATTAAATAATAACTCTATTAATTTGTACGTTTGCACGTTGAATATTAATTTAATGAATTCATAGAGTTTTTTATAAAAAAATATGTCATACTTGAACAGGTTGATGATATTTGTGCATGGTCTGAAAAAGAAGATACATGTATTCCTTTTTCTCAAGTTATGAATTCAGTAATATTCTATGATTTATTACTGTCACTAGGGGTGGCAATAATCTGTCCGGACCCGCCGGCCCGGTTTTGTCCTGCCCGGAATAAAAAAAAGGTTTAGACATAAGATTTGTAAATGCGGGCCGGGTCCGGACATAGAAATTCGGACAACTGGGCCCTTTTAACCCCTAAAACTTTAAAAACCCACAACCTTTAGGCCCATTTGTTTTAAGCCTATTCTTCTAAAACCTTTAAACATATATTGTTTTTTCTATTAAGACTTAGATTTTTCTATAATTTGAGTTGAGTTTTGGATTATTGATGTTTTTTTTTTCATTTAATGTGAATTAAATTATTTTTGTATAATTTAATATTTGAGCGAACTTAAAAATAGCATATAGAATTCAGACAAATTTGGACATCCGGACAACCCGGTTTAAAATAAACCGGGTTTGGACATGCTAAGTTTGTCCGGATTTATAACCGGGCCGGGTCTGGACACAAGTTTTTCTATTTATATTAGTAGTTGTCCGGACCCGAATTTTTGCCACCCCTAACTGTCACTAGGGGTGGACATGGGTCAGTGTGTCGGGTCCGGGTCAGGGCTAGACTCGAAAAATATAACCCATATATTCTGAGTCTGGTAGGGCCATGATTCGACCAAATTGTTTTGATCCAAACCCGACCCATTTGATTGTCATTAGGCCGTGCCCGAAGCCCGACCCACCCAAAAAATAAATAATTTTTATGAAATAATTGAAATAATTAAATAAAACTACTACTACAACCCCTAAAATTTTTTTCAAACATTTAAAAATGCAATACAAGTATTATAAATGGTTCAAATAAATTCTATATAAATAAGTAGTAATATTATCAACAAATATTATATATATAATTATATATATTATAAATAATATATGATATATATATATATATATATATATTATTTATTTATTCGGGTCAGGGCCCAGTCCGGGGTCGAAAATCCGATCAAAACTCATCGACTCAGACTCCATGAAATTGATCAGTCAACGCTCAGCCCAACTTTCTAAACCCGTAGCCTGTATTTTTTGATGGGTTCAGACCAACCCATGGGTCGCCCGGCCCATGTCCACTCCTAACTGTCACATGTATTAATGACAGTTTTTTTTTTTCTTTATAAAATAATTGAACACATATGCATTGTTTGTTAACTGTCATTATATGTAACTTTCATAATTAATGAAGAGAAAAATTAATTAAATTGAACACTTGCCAATTTGCCATCAAAGCTGTGCAGCTTGAAGATGATAAAAAAACATTTGATAATTAAATGGAAATCAACCCAACTAATATTGCTACATATATCAACTTAATTGCAGTATTAATGTCTTAATTAAAATTTAGAGGAAGCTCTAATTAATAATACTCAACCGATCATATTCAGATATTAATTAATGTGTGTGATTTATATTTATATACATAAAGGAAAAATTGAACTTAATTTCAAGTATATGTTATTTTCTAGTACAATTTACATGTCACAATGAACAAAAATATATATTGAAGTAACAACAAACAATAATTAAAATAAGTAAACTTTAACTAATTGATATTCAAATTAATTAAAATTTTTTCAATCTCGAAAGATTATAGGGTGGCAAAGAAAAATATTAAAGTATCAAATATGCATGTGTTCAACTTGTAGTATATATATATATATATATATATATATTACATTGTTATCTTATATGAAATCATGCATATCTTCAATATTTATGTTCTTGTTGCAAGTATTAGGAGATACATCTCCATCAATTTTTTTTTTTTTATCATTGTAAATTAATTAGATCTAATATTATCCTCTGATATATATAAACATATGGATTACTCATTCTTTTATCTATTTTCACAACTAGGTTTATTAAAAATTTAAAAGCCAAGTAGAATGCCTGCCACTCTAATTAATGTAAGAAGCCATCATATACATATATATGTGTGTAGAAAAACTAAAAAAATATGAAGAAATAAGAAATAGATAAGAGCTTGAATATTTGAAATAGATGATGATGCTAATGATGACGATGATGTTGAACAATGAGACATAATTGAAGTATAGTTAATTAATATAAAGATGGATAGGTGGATAGATAGCAAATTAAAATGGTGAAAAGTTTGGAAATTAAAGTTATATATATATATAATGGGATTTAAAACACAACACGCCTCGCGAGATGCTGTCACAAAGTTGGGTTTCGTTGACAGATGATCAGTGTGCTTTGTTTTCAATTTTATATTGACGGATGTGGATGTATGTGTCTCTTTCTGGCAAATGTTAGTTGTTTGTTTGTTTGGCGGTCACCGAACATGGTGGCGGATGCATTAGCAAAGGCTGTTTGTTCTTTGTTTGATCATATGATTTGGGAGAATACCAATCCCTCTATGTTATCTTTTTTTTTTTAATGAGTAATCCATGCAGGTGTTGATCTCAAATATATATAGAGCATCGATCCTCTACGCACGTTCACAGATTTGTAATCTGTGAACGTTGCTCTCACTGTACATCATTTTGTACATCATTTTAATCATACTGTTGCTATTGATAGACGTCTGTGTACGTTCACAAAAACCCTTTTATATATATATATATATATAATGGGAAATACAAAGATGGAGTAACTACGTACGTACCATCACCTTCTGGCCATAACATTCCTTTCACTACCTCCAAAGCCACCCATATTTGATCTTTTCCTATCTATATTTATGTATATCATAAAATAATAAATATTACTCTTGTAAAATATCAATTGATTAAAATAGAGCATATATATATATATATATATAAGATAGATTGAAATTACAAGAAAACAAATGCTAATTTATATTAGAATTCAACTATGGAAAATAGCAATACATATATAAAAGTAATGTTATATATATATAGATCTTTCTAATATTGATATTATATATATATTCATGTACACTTTGACAAATCTGAAATGTTAGGAATCTTTAATTTGATCTACAATTGGAGAATAGTTACCACCAACAATAAAAAATATATGTAAGAAGTTAAAATTATATATGATAGGCGTCACATAATATCTCCTAATTTAAGTCTCTTCAAATTTTAGGCTTTTCAAGGATAAGCTATTATATATTCATGTACACTTTGACAAATCTGAAATGTTAGGAATCTTTAATTTGATCTACAATTGGAGAATAGTTACCACCAACAATAAAAAATATATGTAAAAAGTTAAAATTATATATGATAGGCGTCACATAATATCTCCTAATTTAAGTCTCTTCAAATTTTTAGGCTTTTTCAAGGATAAGCTATTATATATTCATGTACACTTTGACAAATCTGAAATGTTAGGAATCTTTAATTTGATCTACATTGGAATAGTTACCACCAACAATAAAAAATATATGTAAGAAGTTAAAATTATATATGATAGGCGTCACATAATATCTCCTAATTTAAGTCTCTTCAAATTTTAGGCTTTTCAAGGATATTATGTGACGCCTATCATATATAATTTTAACTTCTTACATATATTTTTATG